>NC_081190.1:65594709-65664385 GCF_902713425.1 Acipenser ruthenus
AACCTGTTATTAATTGAATAACTAAAGAAATAAATCAGAATGAAAACAGTTCTGGACGCTGCTGAGAGAAAACCGGCAAAACTGTTTCAATTCCTGAGTTCGGTTACCTACTTTTTTTCATTCTGATTATTTGTTTAGGCTACAACGTGTCCGTCAGCGAATGTCAGTGCAGTGTGATACCAAAAAAAAATGAGTGGTTGGATTTGCTGTCAATCAACCCAAGTTTTTTGTTGGATCAGCTGTTTGTACATTTTTTTTGTGTTTAAAGGCGCTGTAGTTATATAATGTAGTTAATGCAACTGTGTGCACAAGTCCCTCCTCCCCCGAACCTCCAGAAGATTAGGTACCATCGGCAGTCTTGCGTCAGTCAAAGAGTAATTACATTAGTCAGGATTTGTGAAATTAAATAAAATGGTTTGCTTTGCTTTGAACACCAAATGTGAAATAAACAACCATAAGTACGAATGAAATTATATATAGTTACTTATTATCATAATGTGAATTTGAAATCTGATGCGCATGTTAAAAGTTCAAGTCCTTTGCTTCGTATTTCCTTTTTTGTTTTTAAACGGAAGTGTTCTGAACTGAATCTCTCTTTTTAACTATTTTGCACAACAGTGTATTTGGTTATTGGATCTTCTTTTTTTAAAAAAAAGTTCTTTATTTTTCGACAATAAAACGTCAATGCACTAATAAGAAATCAGGTTGCCAATTTCACCACTGTGACTATTCACCTTAAAAAAGTTACCATTGCCACCCTCTCCCGAAAAAAAATCCTGTCTACGCCACTGTTGCCAGGGTTTATTATTTAAAAATGCGCAGTTTATTTCAAACTTTCCAAACATAATAACATAACAAAGAGTGTCTAAGACCCTTCACCGTTATATTTGTTCTCGTGTGAGACTTTCACTTTTTCAGTCAGCGAAAATATGTGCTAAAACGGAGTGAATTTGAGCCCTGTTAAAATGGCAAAAAGACAGCTACGTTTGGAGTTTTTCTACAACAAAAAAGCTAAACCTCCAACGCCAGAGACATCAACAGAAACCGAACCTGACTCTTCTGTAGTTCAGAATGTTACGAACAGCACATATATGTATTTGCATGCCCCGGTAGCTAAATGCTTAGTTACGGCTCTGGGCAAAACCAAAGCCCATGGCCAGTATACAATATTTTTCTGTATGCATTATTTTCTGTTGAGCACTACTGACACCGTTGAAACGGTGAGTCTTAGGTCGCCTGCGGATACATTAATCCAATCAATGCGTCTGAACCTAGTGTGTAATCCCAAGGTAACTGCTCACTGTTAACACGTTTTAAGACGTTAATTCACGTTTTTATTAATACAGTGTCCCCTTCAGACATGTTAAAGGAGAGATTCGGAAATAACATTCAAAACTATGTGCGAGTAAATACAATCCTAACTCTTAACATCAAAAAAAAAAAAAAAAAGAAAAAAAATAACAATACTATATATATATATATATATATATATATATATATATATATATATATATATATATATATATATATAATTGCATGCCCCGGTATCTACGATATGGAGTCTTGCATGCCCCGGTAGCTACAATATGGAGTCTTTCCATCCACCTCCGGTTGCTTCATTCCGGAGGTGCATGCAATTTATATATATATATATATATATATATATATATATATATATATATATATATATATATATATATATATATATATATATATATATATTTGGATGCCCCGGTAGCTAAATGCTTAGTTACGGCGCTGGGCAAAACCAAAGCCCATGGCCAGTATACAATATTTTTCTGTATGCATTATTTTCTGTTGAGCACTACTGACACAGTTGAAACGGTGAGTCTTAGGTCGCCTGCGGATACATTAGTCCAATCAATGCGTCTGAACCTGGTGTGTAATCCCAAGGTAACTGCTCACTGTTAACACGTTTTAATACGTTAATTCACGTTTAAGTAATACAGTGTCCCCTTCAGACATGTTAATGGAGAGATTCGGAAATAACATTCAAAACTACACTCTAAAAAGTAAGGGTTCTTTGAGGGTTCCTCAGGGAACCTTAGGGTTCTATTGCAAGTTTTTTTTCACAGTAAGGGTTCGTTTGGGAACCTCTGGTTGCTGTGTCTAATATAATATTGCAAAGGGTTCATCTTAGAACTCTTTATATCAATACATTGTAAATTGTGCTCTACAATATTGATGTGCAAATCGCAATTTTTAATACACAATACATGATGAGAGAAAAAGTCTGTCATAAAAAGGTAAACACCATAAATGGTTATAATTGTGTACACGGTATTGTGGAAATCAAAGGGCAGATAATATTTTGCCAAATATTTAAATAGAATTTATAATAGTATATGTATGTATAACATGTGTATTGTAGTTTAATGTTAGCCTTTAGGCGTAATTCGGGGGATGTCGTAGAGGGCGCTCTCCCGCTTTGCACTCCTTTTTTCTTCTTATCCTATTTCCTTTTCTTTAGCCTATCTTACCTTCCCTCCGTGGCATCCTGCCCGGTAGCGTCCGCGATCTCTTCCGGGTGGAAGCTGATCCCAGTTCAGCCTCATTTAGTATTTCCAGCCAATCGCACAATGCAGCGCTCGCCTCGTCAATTATTAGGGCATGGCCAGCACTGCTCCACATATGTGTTATTGGCTGCCCCTCCTGTCTATCTCACTCTCTTTTTCTACTTTAACCCAGCACTATTTCCGCTTCCTTGTCTGTGTTTGTTTTTTGTTCCTCCTCCTCCCCACCTCTGCTCCTTTCCATATCGCACTGTCCGCACAGGGCTCCCTCAGGGGGGGAAGTGAGTCTCACTCCCCCGGCTGTCCGGGTCGGCCTCTCGTCTCAACCACTGCCGCCCGGCTGTTCCTCGCCGGCCTGAGGGGACCCCCGGCCACATCCTATTCTTCTGCTGCTTATGCGCTAAGCCTTCCAGGCCTCAACCTTGCTGTCCCATCTCCTCTCTTCTATTTCAAGTCCAGGACCATTTCAGCCCCCTCATGCAGTAGGCCGTGCCTCCACCTGCCGAGCGGGCCCCGACCGAGGGGGGGGGGGGGGTTCTCTGTTTTCGTCTCTCCTAAACGGACCCGAGACACTTTTTCCTAAGCTCTCCACGCCGCCCAGCTGCCAGCTTAGCTGCCTGAGGATGCTGCACTGAGTTGCGAAGGATCTGTCCTTTTGTCCTGTTCGTCCCCTTCCTGTCTCTTGCTCCACTAAACGCCCAGCAGCCAGAGGATGCTGCCTGACCCGTCGGGAGCGAGAGTCAGTTTGTTGTATGTTATATGTCTAAACTTTGCTCTCTCTCTCACTTTTACGTCACCCAGCAGTCGGAGGATGCTGTCTGACCCGGCGGAAAGTGTTTATATCTAATCCTTTGCTCTTCTCATGTCTCCCTCTCTACGTTGCCCAGCAGCCAGAGGATGCTGCCTGACCCGACGAGAAGGGAAAACTCCCCTGCACAACACAATACAACATAAATAAATAAATAAATAAATAAATACATCAATACATTATAAATACTGTACCTCTAATCAATCTGATCACTTTAGAGGAGGGGCAGTTTCAGTTGCCAACAAACAGCATATATCTTAAAGTGCAAAGGAAAAAAGTGAGTGATCCACAAATGTTTTCGGGAGTACTGTAAGCTTCAGGAAAAACAAAACACAATTTCAAGCCGTCCTTTTAAATAACAGACAAATATTCTTTCATGAAAAAAAGGTTTTTTTTCAAAAACTATTTTACATAACTTTCTACTGTCAATTCAACTGCTGTAGAGAAACATATATATATATATATATATATATATATATATATATATATATATATATTAATTGGCTCACATAGCAGACTTTATTGACCATGTTGTTTGGTCAAGATGCATTATGCTGTATGATATTAAACAGCTGATCCATTTGCTTGACTGGGCAAGGTGAGTATGGGCACATGTTAATACAATCCTTTGGCTCTAAGTCTGGGCAAGGTGGGGCTTGTTTAATCATGTCAAGCATGTGATCATTTTGCCTAGACATGGTCCATCTTACCAGTTTAATGTTACCAGGGGCTTAGCTAGGAATAGATTTTTACTGAGGCAAAAATCAAATTTTTGTCTAAAAAAAACCCAAAACCCTGTGCATATCCTGTTCATGTTACGAAGGTGAAATTTATCATATTTTAAAGCCCGGAGACTATTAATGCAAACTGCAAAGCGATACAACATATTCCTAAAATTACCCTATTCACACTGTTAGAAATATGTGATATTAAAAGGACAAGAAGAATAGAAGTTATAGATATGAACACGTAGATGGGTTTATACCTTCATTGAGAGACATGCGTTTGGTTCACTGCTATTGAAGTTAATGCTGACACTGATGACACTGATGCTACAACTGGAGCTGGTAAGACTGGTGCTGCTACTTCCAAATATTTAACTAGAATTTATAATAGTATATGTATGTATAACATGTGTATTGTAGTTTATTTCCATTTGTATCCATCTTGAAAAGAACCTTTAATTGGATAAATATGTAGGAGACACCCATACGACCTTCAACACAATAATAAAACCTCAGGGCAAGATCCCCCTGCACAACACAATACAACATAAATAAATAAATAAATAAATAAATAAATGCATTATGCTATCGCTGGCAAAAGGCTGTTTGAAATTTTTTAACTACTAAAAGTAGAAAAAGCGCGGTCGACGAAGAAATGCCCCAGCAACAGCGGTTGCCCTCTCAACCAATCAGCTGCCATCGCAACCCACAGCGAGAGGCAGGTGTTCAACGTTTCTTCACAGGCGGGAGAGCTTTCTTCACTGAGAGGTGAGTAAAACCTTTTAATAACGCTAATTATCTTTATTTGTGTGAATGAATGAAAAAAAATATAAACTAAAGACGTACAGACAGCTCTACAACATCCACGAGTAAAATAAAAAAAGGTTATTTTGCTTTTGTTAATGATGCGGGTCAATGATAGAATTTCTGAGGTAATTATTTTAATTATTTTTTTTTACTAAACTTGATAACGATAATCAATTGGGCTGAACTGAGAGAGGAAAAGGGTAATACTTATGATACTTCTGGGAACTTTCTGACGTAAAATGTTTCATTAAGTCTATTGTTTAATGACGATTTCTAGGATACATGAGTATTAAGTATGAGGTAAACATAAGATTTGCTTCACTGCTACGATTTCTCGGGCGGTTCTGGTACGAAAATAATAAAACACAAATTACTATCTTTTTCTCTTGATTAAATGAGACTTTTTTATCGACGTTCTTTTAAAACCATGGTGTTTAATATAATTTGTCACTCGTGCAAACTGAAAACAATTTTATTTTAGTACTACTGTAAAAAATAAAAAAAACAACTTTAAAATACAGTACTGAATAATAATTCCTGGTAATTGTGTGACAAAGCATTAAGTATTGTAGTTTACGGTGTCAATATATGACAGCGTCTGAAATGGTGCGCATCACTTGAACAGTTGAGTAAGCGTTCTTTCGCGGGCTAGGATGTAGGCTACACCGCCTTGCAGGTCCAGTGTGCCTAACAGAACATTAACACAACATTAAACACCAAATCCCAAATCACAAAGCGCACACACACACACACACAGTCCAGTGGCCACGCCTTCCTGCTCGCACACAACATTATAAACATAAACATTTGGCTGCCGAGAAAAGCTTAGCTATTTTTCTGTTCGTATGTCACCAGGCATGTAGACAAAGACATAAACACACAAACAGATTTAATTAGAAAAAGAGGCACTACATATTATTTCTAACAGGGTTTTTCAATTACATGATAGAAAAAAATCAATGTAATTCTGCATATGAAGTTAATTTGATGCATTGGTATTGGGAGACACAAGTACTGTACCTCTAATCAATCTGATCACTTTAGAGGAGGGGCAGTTTCAGTTGCCAACAAACAGCATATATCTTAAAGTGCAAAGGAAAAAAGTGAGTGATCCACAAATGTTTTCGGGAGTACTGTAAGCTTCAGGAAAAACTAAACACAATTTCAAGCTGTCCTTTTAACTAACAGACAAATATTCTTTCATGAAAAAAAGGTTTTCTTTAAAAAACTATTTTACATAACTTTCTACTGTCAATTCAACTGCTGTAGAGAAACATATATATATATATATATATATATATATATATATATATATATATATATATATATATATATATATATATATATATATATTAATTGGCTCACATAGCAGACTTTATTGACCATGTTGTTTGGTCAAGATGCATTATGCTGTATGATATTAAACAGCTGATCCTTTTGCTTGACTGGGCAAGGTGAGTATGGGCACATGTTCATACAATCCTTTGGCTCTAAGTCTGGGCAAGGTGGGGCTTGTTTTATCATGTCAAGCATGTGATCATTTTGCCTAGACATGGTCCATCTTACCAGTTTAATGTTACCTGGGGCTTAGCTAGGAATAGATTTTTACTGAGGCAAAAATCAAATTTTTGTCTAAAAAAAAAACAAAACCCTGTGCATATCCTGTTCATGTTACGAAGGTGAAATATATCATATTTTAAAGCCTGGAGACTATTAATGCAAACTGCAAAGCGATACAACAAATTCCTAAAATTACCCTATTCACACTGTTAGAAATATGTGATATTAAAAGGACAAGAAGAATAGAAGTTATAGATATGAACACGTAGATGGGTTTATACCTTCATTGAGAGACATGCGTTTGGTTCACTGCTATTGAAGTTAATGCTGACACTGATGACACTGATGCTACAACTGGAGCTGGTAAGACTGGTGCTGCTACTTCTGGAACTGATGCTGACACTGGTGCTGCTACTGCTGGAACTGGTAAGACTGGTGCTCCTACTGCTGGAACTGGTAAGACTGGTGCTGCTACTGCTGGAACTGGCAGGACTGGTGCTGCTACTGCTGGGACTGGTAAGACTGGTGCTTCTACTGCTGGAACTGGTAAGACTGGTGCTGCTACTGCTGGAACTGGTAAGACTGGTGCTGCTACTGCTGGAACTGGTAAGACTGGTGCTGCTGGGACTGGTAAGTGGTTCTGCTACTGCTGGGACTGGTAAGACTGGTGCTGCTACTGCTGAAACTGGTAAGACTGGTGCTGCTGGGACTGGTAAGACTGGTGCTGCTACTGCTGGGACTGGTAAGAGTGGTGCTTCTACTGCTGGAACTGGTAAGACTGGTGCTGCCACTGCTGGGACTGGTAAGACTGGTGCTGAAACTGGTAAGACCGGTGCTGACACTGCTGGGACTGGTAAGATTGCTGATACTAATGCTAAGACTGATCAGACTGCTGAGACTGTATGATGCCACAATTAAAAACTGATTTAGAAGACTTTACTTTAAATCAGGGTTTGCTAATCCTCCTATGGCCTGATCTATCGAAACGCTGTAACACTTCCTCCTGGGACATGTCCGCACATATTAGCAGGGCAAGGCCATTCAGTCTATTTTTACCCATACTGCTGCGAGACCAATCAAACATATCGAAACAATGCACTCAGTTAAACTCTTTGTCATCATGAACAGAGACCGTAAGAATCTGTTTGCTGCGGAAAACACGTACTGTCTATATGCTGTCAGAGAATATTTGTTTTTACACTTGGGGCGGGGCAAAAAACATGCAAGGATTTTTTTGTTTGTTTGTTTGAGAACCAAACTAATACACTTATCATATATCATCATGAACAAAGACAATGTTGCTTTAAATGTACATAAATCTACTTTAAACTGCTTCTGGTGTACAGAGGTCAAGGTTGAACGTGGCGCACTGTCCGTGTCTCATTCATGCTGGAACGTAGCTGCAGTTTACTTCAGTATCCAGTGCGTGGTTACCACTGAACAAGCTGTTTAAAGATGCTGAAAATGATTAATAAATAAATAAATAAGTAAATAAATAAATCACCTGTATTAAAAACTTTGGATTTTTGTCTCTAACGAAAACATTTGGAATATATATATATATATATATTTTTTGAACTGCTGTTGCCAAACAGTGAATTTATAAATAGAATTACCTCCAATTCTTCTAGCCCATGGCATCAAATACAATACATGAAAAGTATTAAAAACTAACAGCTATAAATTATTACATCAGGGGAGAGGGATGGTGTTGAAATTGAAGAATTAAGGGAATGGGAATATGCAAATAAAGATGATCACAATATAACGTAAGATGCTGCGTCAGCATTTTATTTTTAAAATACAGTGTAAGTGATTTATTTTTCTGTTTTTTATTTTTTTATTTTTTATTTTTTAAGGACCCTACAACTCCCACACCTGTCATTATCTGGGGAAATCCCTTCCATCTTGATACAAAAATTGGTCTGAGAATGAATGGACAACATTTACTTGCTGAGGAGGCTGTGTGGTCCAGTGGTTAAAGAAAAGGGTTCGTAACCAGGAAGTCCACGGTTCAAATCCCACCTCGGCAAACTGACTCATTGTGTGACCTTGAGCAAGCCACTTAACCTCCTTGTGCTCCGTCTTTCGGGTGAGACATAATTGTAAGTGACTCTGCAGCTGATGCATAGTTCACACTCCCTAGTCTCTGTAAGCCTTGGATAAAGGTGTCTGCTAAATAAACAAATAATAATAACCTGAGGCCCTCACCCAGAGATTTGGGCTTCTTTTTTCCTTGTATTTTGTGTACAATATCAAATACCCACAGAGAAAAAACAGCCTAATATTATATTGAGAAATGTATTTTGGGTACTCCAAAAAGATCAGAAAACTCCACCTAGTATAGTGGGAATAGTAAACTTTCTTTTGTCAGGCGCCAGGTCGGGAAAGCAATAAGGGAGTTGGTTCTGCTATAATAACCACAGGCTCAGGGATTACTATTTTTTTTTTTTTTCTTTTGAGCAGACACCCTTACCCAGGGCAACTTACAGTTGTATACAGCTATGCTGATGATAACCACCTGTTATCTGTCCCTAAAGCAAGGACATTCTTCTGCCTGGGTGTTATTAGCTACTTGCCTTACAGACATCAAGCATTGGATGTCACAGAATCTCCTAATGTTGAATTGAGATAAAACAGAGGTTATGCTAGTGGGCTCACAGAACCAACTAAAAGGAAATGTAGGATTACATGAGCACGACCCTTGCAGTCTCTCATCAAAATTTAAAGTCGAAATTAAGAGTTTGAGGGTAATCTTTGAGTCTGATCTATCATTTTAGACTCATACTAGGGAAGTTACTAAAGTATATTTTTACCATTTGAGAAATATAGCCAAACTTAGACCAACTCCCCAATAATGTTGTTGAAGCTGACATCCTGGGATTCTTCAAGAAGCTGCTTGATGAGATTCTGGGATCAATAAGCTACTAACAACAAACAGAAATAAGAAATAAATAATAAAATAAACAACCTTCTTATGTTCTAATTATTTCTGTATCTGATGCCGAGAGAATAATACATGTCTTTGTTTCATCTAGAATTGATTATTGTAATGTACTTTTTTAAATGGTGATTTTGCTGTTAACTTATAAGGCCCTGAATGGATTAGCGCCTCATTATTTACAGGAGTTACTGACACCGTATCTTCCAAACCACACTCTGAAATCACAGGATGTGGGGCTGCTGGTTATTCCTAGGGTCAACAAAACAACACAGGAGGCAGGGCTTTTTTCTGGAATGCTCAGCCTTCGTTTATCAGGAAATCTGGGTCCATTACAGTTTTCAAGTCAAGACTAAAAACACACTTTTATAAAATGGCTCGCTTATCTTAGTGGGTTTTAATGTAACTTTAAAATTGGTGCTTTTGTATTGTGTATACTGTTTAAATCTGTATTTAAATGGGCTGAGTGTAGCAGTTATATGTGTGACCTGCTATACAAACGGATTGTGATTTTTTTCCTGCTATGTACTATACAGTGCTTTGCGATACTTTTGTATAAAAAGCGCTATATAAATGCAATAAATAAATAAATAAATAAAAATAAATGTGTTAATATTTTTTATAATACTTGTTTTATAAAATACTTGTGACTAAAGTTAGGTTTTTGCTTGTTTTGTTTGTAATTAAATTAATTACATTATGGATAATATATTATGATTAGTTATAATTAATATATTTATATATCTACCTGTCAAGAAATGTTGTCAGCCTTTCACTTATTTGTGTATTTGTTATTCTAAGGGTAATCAAACATATACAGACTGTTTTATTTGTATGCATTTATGTGTTATAATTAAAAGTATAACTCCTATACTGTATTTATTTATTTTATTGCTCTACCCGTAATAAAGGGTTTCTATAAAAAGCATTTCTTTGTTTTTATTGATATTGCAAACCAGTAATTCCTAGCATGTTATTTAACCAGACAAATTATGCAGACACGCATATATATATATATATATATATATATAATATTATGCATGTAAGTTTGTAAATAAACATAAAAGGTTCCAAGTAGAACCTTGAGGTTCTTAAAAGATTCTTATTTGTAAGGTTCCTCATGGAACCCTAGTAAAAAGGTTCTTCGAAGCACCTTAAAAGCTTCCTCCACAGTATCAACCCCAGATTTAGAGTGTATGCGCGAGTAAATACCATCCTAACTATTAAGGGAATGGGAATATGCCTCTCCATCATATATATATATATATATATATATATATATATATATATATATATATATATATATATATATATATATATATATAATTGCATGCCCCGGTATCTACGATATGGAGACTTGCATGCCCCGGTAGCTGCAATATTGAGTCTTTCCATCCACCTCCGGTTGCTTCATTCCGGAGGTCCATGCAATTTATATATATATATATATATATATATATATATATATATATATATATATATAATTGCATGCCCCGGTATCTACGATATGGAGACTTGCATGCCCCGGTAGCTGCAATATTGAGTCTTTCCATCCACCTCCGGTTGCTTCATTCCGGAGGTCCATGCAATTTATATATATATATATATATATATATATATATATATATATATATATATATATATATATATATATATATATATATATATGATTTCCATTACACAAGAGTAGATGTTAAAACTTCATGCTGATTTGAACTCGGCTCTCGCCAAGATAAGCACCAACTAAGACGTAGCTTTACAGTAAACTAATGTGATCCATATGTGTCTCCATCCATTTACGTTTCCTTCTGTCTGGTGTTAATGGCTGAAGTGTAATGCTGGCTCCAGGGATCAGCTTATTTTGCCTCCCTGGCGCATCAGCACACACGACGGCTGCGATGCTGGCTCCGGGGATCAACCAAAGTGCGGCCTCCCCAGCGCATCAGCATGACAACCGTCTGGATTGAGCTAAGTAGGGTACATCTCTGGGGTTTTCAAGTGGGCACCTTCCATCCTCAGTGTTTCGCCGACTAGCCCACGACACTTCAAGAGGGCTCGACGGTGATTCTGGCGTCCCAGCATGACCCCCCTCCGTCCCCCACTCAACTCAGCCAGCTTACTTACCTGTACATCAGCATTTCTTTCTTTCTATTGTGCTTGGGATCCCCAGCCAGAAACTTTCCGTCTCAACCACAGCCAGTTGCTGCTCCTCTCTGCTGCTTCAGATAAGTTCTTCACTGTGCGACGCAACTCTTCGCCGCTGAATCCGACGTCTCTGAGAAACCGGGTTGTAGAGTGTGCCACAAATATATATATTTGCATGCCCCGGCAGCTAAATGCTTAGTTACGGCGGTGGGCAAAACCAAAGCCCATGGCCAGTATACAATATTTTTCTGTATGCATTATTTTATGTTGAGCACTACTGACACCGTTGAAACGGTGAGTCTTAGGTCGCCTGCGGATATATTAGTCCAATCAATGCGCCTGAACCTGGTGTGTAATCCCAAGGTAACTGCTCACAGTTAACACGTTTTAATACTTTAATTCACGTTTTAAGTAATACAGTGTCCCCTTCAGACATGTTAAAGGAGAAATTCGGAAATAACATACAAAACTATGCGCGAGTAAATACCATCCTAACTCCTAACATCCAAAAAAAAAAAAAAAAGAAAAAAAATAACAATAATATATAATATATATATATATATATATATATATATATATATATATATATATATATATATATATATATATATATAATTGCATGCCCGGTATCTACGATATGGAGTCTTGCATGCCCCGGTAGCTGCAATATTGAGTCTTTCCATCCACCTCCGGTTGCTTCATTCCGGAGGTCCATGCAATTTATATATATATATATATATATATATATATATATATATATATATATATATATATTTGCATGCCCCGGTAGCTAAATGCTTAGTTACGGCGCTGGGCAAAACCAAAGCCCATGGCCAGTATACAATATTTTTCTGTATGCATTATTTTCTGTTGAGCACCACTGACACCGTTGAAACGGTCAGTCTTTGGTCGCCTGCGGATACATTAGTCCAATCAATGCGTCTGAACCTGGTGTGTAATCCCAAGGTAACTGCTCACAGTTAACACGTTTTAATACGTTAATTCACGTTTTAAGTAATACAGTGTCCCCTTCAGACATGTTAAAGGAGAAATTCGGAAATAACATACAAAACTATGCGCGAGTAAATACCATCCTAACTCCTAACATCCAAAAAAAAAAAAAAAAAAAAAAAATAACAATTATATATATAGCTACCTAGATTGTATTGAATTAACAAAACAAATAATAATAATTAACTGAGAGGTATTGGAGGAAAAAATACACCTATTTTGTTTATAACTTTTAGAATGTTTGTATGCTGTAGCTGCAATATTGAGTCTTTCCATCCACCTCCGGTTGCTTCATTCCGGAGGTCCATGCAATTTATATATATATATATATATATATATATATATATATATATATATATATATATATATATATATATATATATATATATATATATATTTGCATGCCCCGGTAGCTAAATGCTTAGTTACGGCGCTGGGGAAAACCAAAGCCCATGGCCAGTATAAAATATTTTTCTGTATGCATTATTTTCTGTTGAGCACTACTGACACCGTTGAAACGGTGAGTCTTAGGTCGCTTGCGGATATATTAGTCCAATCAATGCGTCTGAACCTGGTGTGTAATCCCAAGGCAACTGCTAACAGTTAACACGTTTTAATACGTTAATTCACGTTTTAAGTAATACAGTGTCCCCTTCAGACATGTTAAAGGAGAAATTCGGAAATAACATACAAAACTATGCGCGAGTAAATACCATCCTAACTCCTAACATCCAAAAAAAAAAAAAAAAGAAAAAAAAATAACAATAATATATATATATATATATATATATATATATATATATATATATATATATATATATATATATATATAATTGCATGCCCCGGTATCTACAATATGGAGTCTTGCTTGCCCCGGTAGCTGCAATATTCAGTCTTTCCATCCACCTCCGGTTGCTTCAATCCGGAGGTCCATGCAATTTATATATATATATATCTATATATATATATATATATATTTGCATGCCCCGGTTGCTAAATGCTTAGTTACGGCGCTGGGGAAAACCAAAGCCCATGGCCAGTATACAATATTTTTCTGTATGCATTATTTTCTGTTGAGCACTACTGACACCGTTGAAACGGTGAGTCTTATCTCGCCTGTGGATACATTAGTCCAATCAATGCGGTTGAATTTGTTGTGTAATCCCAAGGTAACTGCTCACAGTTAACACGTTTTAATACGTTAATTCACGTTTTAAGTAATACAGTGTCCCCTTCAGTCATGTTAAAGGAGAATTTCGGAAATAACATACAAAACTATGCGCGAGTAAATACCATCCTAACTCCTAACATCCAAAAAAAAAAAAGAAAAAAAAAATAACAATAATATATATATATATATATATATATATATATATATATATATATATATATATATATATAATTGCATGCCCGGTATCTACGATATGGAGTCTTGCATGCCCCGGTAGCTGCAATATTGAGTCTTTCCATCCACCTCCGGTTGCTTCATTGCGGAGGTCCATTATTATTATTATTATTTATTTCTTAGCAGACGCCCTTATCCAGGGCGACTTACAATCGTAAGCAAAAACATTTCAAGCGTTACAATACAAGTGATACAATAAGAGCAAGCAATACAATAACTTTTGTTCAGGTAAAGTACAAGTTTGACAAACCACAATTCAATAATACAGCAGGTAATAGTGATAGTTACATCAGGATATGATTAAATAGTGATAGTTACATCAGGATGTGAGTAAATACAAAGTACTACAGGTTAAAAACTTGGCAGATTACAGTATTCTGAAGTACAGGATTAAATGCAGTAAAATAGGGGCTGATAAGAGCAAAATAAAGCACATTTACATGAAGGGTGATAGTGTCCCAGGATACAAACAGAGGAGTTCTACAGGTGCTCTTTGAAGAGGTGAGTCTTAAGGAGGCGCCGGAATGTGGTCAGGGACTGGGCAGTCCTGACATCTGTAGGAAGGTCATTCCACCACTGCGGAGCAAGGGTGGAGAACGAGCGGGCTTTGGAGGCAGGGGAGCGTAGCGGTGGTAGAGCTACTCTTCTAGTGCAGGCGGAGCGGAGAGGTCGAGTGGGGGTGTAGGGAGAGATGAGGGTCTGGAGGTAGCTGGGTGCAGACTGGTCAAGGCATCTGTCCATGCAATTTATATATAGGACAGTTTTAGGTCGCCTGCAGATACATTAGTCCAATCAATGCGCCTGAGCCTGGTGTGTAATCCCAAGGTAACTGCTCACAGTTAACACGTTTTAATACGTTAATTCACGTTTTAAGTAATACAGTGTCCCCTTCAGACATGTTAAAGGAGAAATTCAGAAATAACATACAAAACTATGCGCGAGTAAATACCATCTTAACTCCTAACATCCAAAAAAAAAAAAAAGAAAAAAAAATAACAATGATATATATAGCTACCTAGATTGTATTGAATTAAGAAAACAAATAATAATAATTAACTGAGAGGTATTGGAAGAAAAAATACACCTAATTTGTTTATAACTTTTAGAATGTTTGTATGCTGTAGCTGCAATATTGAGTCTTTCCATCCACCTCCGGTTGCTTCATTCCGGATATCCATGCAATTTATATATATATATATATATATATATATATATATATATATATATATATATATATATATATATATATATATATTTGCATGCCCCGGTAGCTAAATGCTTAGTTACGGCGCTAGGCAAAACCAAAGCCCATGGCCAGTATACAATATTTTTCTGTATGCATTCTTTTCTGTTGAGGACTACTGACACCGTTGAAACGGTGAGTCTTAGGTCGCCTGCGGATACATTAGTCCATTCAATGCGTCTGAACCTGGGGTGTAATCCCAAGGTAACTGCTCACTGTTAACACGTTTGAAGACGTTAATTCACGTTTTAAGTAATACAGTGTCCCCTTCAGACATGTTAAAGGAGAGATTCGGAAATAACATACAAAACTATGCGCGAGTAAATACCATCCTAACTCCTAACATCCAAAAAAAAAAAAAAAGAAAAAAAAATAACAATAATATATATATATATATAGAGAGAGTCAGTGTCGAGAAACTCGGGATACTGGCCGCAGACACTAAATACTTGGCACGGAGGGGGTATCCTGGTTTACCTCCGGCTGTACAAGAAGACCTGGCGATGGATGCGTTCATCCGTGGCTTGAAGCCCACCGCGCTCAGACAACAGGTTCGGCTCGTTGCCCCAACCTCCCTAGAGCAGGCTTTAACCCATGCCCTAAGGATTGAGGCCGTGCTCGAGGAGGGCGAGAGAGTCCGGATCCCCAAAGTCTGCACGGTCAGAGGAAAGGAAGATAGTGATGGAGACGAGGATACCGCCGCTGTCAGGCAGACCACTCCTGTAAGGCGCTGCTGGAACTGCGGAAGCCCGGGTCACCTGCATGCACAAGTACCATCTGAAGAAGAGACGTCATGGGCGGGAAACGAAAAAGGAGCGGCGTAAACGGGGGACCGCAGCTCCTTCACCTTCCTTCCCCCACCCATAGAGACAAAGAGAACGACGCGTGGCAATGGTGGGCCGTGTTGGCCGGGGCAACAGTCTGCATGCACCCTGCCTCTTAAATGGGGTGCAGTGCAAGGCCTTGGTCGACACAGGCTCCACCATCTCCATCCTGCAGCCCGGGGTCCTCCCCAGAGAAAGTGACGGATGGCTGGAAGGCTGGACGCCCACCACGGTTCGCCTCCGCACTGTCAACGGCCAGGTCGCGTCCATGCTGGGACGACGGCATCTGGAGATCCAGCTCGGAGACTGCACGATCCAACACGAATTCTGGCTGGCGGAGATACAGGATCGCTGCATTCTGGGCCTGGACCTCCTGAACAAAGTAGGAGCTACCATCGACTTGGCTGAGGGAACCTTGTGCCTTGGCCAGAGCCAACTGCGCCTGATTCCGGGTCGGGAGAAGGAAGGGGAGCAACGCCGCACCAGAACCACCGTGCGGCATAGCCAGATGAGGGAGGTTCGTCGGACGCAGGGGGGCAGGACCCGGCCTCTCCCAGAAGCAGAGGACAGGACATCGGCGACGGAGTTTGCAAGGGCTTCAACTGTCTCCGCCCCCTCTCCTGCAGAACTTTCACCGCCCCCTGCAACCACAACCGGTGGAACACAGGACTGCAGGATAACTGATGCGGTGAAAGCGCTGTGGCAGAGGAGTAAGGAGGGTCTATCTCAGGGCCAGCGGGACCAGTTATGGGAACTATTAAGGGGGTACTTGGACATTTTTGCTGCAAACATAGAGGACTGTGGGCGGACTGGATTAGTTCAGCACAGCATTAACACGGGAGACGCGGCTCCGATCCGGGAGCGGCCACGGCGGCTACCCTTGGCAAAGCGGGAAGCGGCCGAGGGCATGATTCTGGAAATGGCCACTGCCGGGGTAATTGAACCATCGGCTAGCCCCTGGGCCGCGCCAGCCCTGCTAGTAAAAAAAAAGACGGGTCACTGCGGTTCTGTGTGGATTATCGCAAACTGAATGCAGTGACACACAAGGACTCGTACCCCCTCCCCAGAATCGATGAAGCTCTGGACTACATCACAGGCTCCCGCTGGTTCAGCTCCCTCGACCTGCGCAGCGGATACTGGCAGGTTGAGCTGGCCCCTGAGGCATGACAGAAAACTGCATTCTCCATTGGCCAGGGTCTGTGGCAGTTTTCAGTGATGCCCTTTGGACTGTGCAATGCCCCAGCAACGTTCGAGCGCCTGATGGAGCGGGTGCTCACCGGAGTTCCACGGACCCATTGTGTTGTATACCTGGATGACTTACTGGTGCACGCCACCACCTTTTCGGCGGCACTGCAGAACTTGCGGACTGTGTTCGAGCGCATCCGTGGAGCTGGCTTAAAACTCCACCCTGGGAAGTGCAACCTGCTGAGAAGAGAAACACACTTCCTCGGACATGTTGTCGGGGCAGACGGCATTGCCACAGACCCTGCTAAAGTGACTGCTGTAAAGGACTGGCCGGTCCCCAGGACTGTGACAGAGGTGCGTAGCTTTCTGGGCCTGGTGTCTTATTACCACCGCTTTGTGAAGGACTTTGCTCAGATCGCCAGGCCCCTGCACCGCCTGACTGAGAAAGGGGGCTGGTTCAGCTGGGACACCGACTGCGCAGCTGCCTTTGGGGAATTGCGAGAGGCCCTTGTGAAGGCCCCAGTCTTGGCGTTCCCTGACCCCCAAAAACCGTTCATCCTGGACACGGACGCGAGCGATGTGGGGATCGGAGCAGTGCTAGCCCAGGAAGGCTCGGACGGAGAACAAGTGGTCGCGTACTACAGCCAAGCTCTTAGTAAAACAGAGCGGAACTATTGTGTGACTCGCCGGGAACTGTTGGCTGTAGTACGGGCCGTGCACCACTTTCGTCCCTATCTCTACGGGTGAAGATTCAAGCTGCGCACGGATCACGCCTCCCTGCGGTGGCTGCTCAACTTCCGCGAGCCCGAAGGACAGGTGGCTCGCTGGATAGAGACACTGCAAGGGTATGCCTACACAATAATGCAGATGCCCTGTCCCGTCGCCCCTGCTTCTCTGAGGACTGTAAGCACTGCCATCGGATGGAGGAGCGAGTAAGTGCTGCCACTGTAGCTGTGGAGACCCCCCTTGAGTTGCCAGCGGGGGAGATCCAGCGTCAGCAGGGTCTGGACGCTGAGCTGGCACCGCTGATCCGCTGGTTATCGGCGGGTCAGCGCCCAGCCAGACGTGCGGTGTCAGCCCTCTCCCCGGAGGTAAAAGTGCTGTTGGCGCAATGGGAATGTTTGAGCCTCCGGGAAAGTGTGCTGTACCGTTTCTGGACAGACCCTGCGACAGGGCGCAAGCGGCTACAAGTGGTGGTTCCTCAAGCTCTCCGAGAGACCGTCCTGCGAGCCGTGCATGGCGGACCAGCCACTGGACACTTCGGCGTTGCCAAGACCTTGGGTCGGCTTCGGGAGCGGTTCTACTGGGGACGGTGCCGACGTGATGTGGAGACTTATGTGCGACGCTGTGACCAGTGCACCGCCCGGAAGGGCCCCTTGGACCGCTCTCATGCCCCGCTCCAGCAGAACCAGGTGGGGGGACCATTAGAGCGCGTCAGTGTGGACATCTTAGGGCCGTTTCCACGGACGGAGGGGGGCAACCGGTACGTCCTGGTGGCCATGGATTACTTTACTAAATGGCCCGAGGCGTACGCAGTCCCCGATCAGAGCGTGACTACCTGCGCGGAGGCACTGCTGGAAGGCATGTTCTGCCGGTTTGGGGTTCCCGAGGAGCTACACAGTGACCAGGGGCGTAACTTTGAAGCGCAGGTGTTTGGTGAGGTGTGCAGGCGGCTAGGTATTAAGAAAACTAGGACGACCCCACTACACCCACAGAGCGATGGATTGGTGGAGCGGTTTAACCGCACCCTTGCCACCCAGCTGACCATGTGGACCTCCCAGCACCAGCGTGACTGGGATCAATGCTTGCCCTTGGTCCTAATGGCCTACCGGACTGCAGTGCATGAATCTACAGGGTGCACGCCAGCGGCTCTTATGTTTGGGAGAGAGCTCCGCACCCCAGTGGACCTTGTGTTTGGCCGGCCACCTCAGCTCCACACTCCGGAACCTACCGGCCCGGAATACCTCCAGCAGCTACAGGACCGATTGGACACTGCCCATGCTTACGCTCGGAAGCACCTCACCTCAGCTGGCCAGCGTCAGAAACGGGCATACGATACTCACTGCAAGGGCCGGGGATTTCAAGCTGGGCAGCAAGTCTGGGTTCACTGCCCTCGGCGAAGAAAGGGACTCTGCCCCAAGCTGGCCAGTAACTGGGAGGGCCCCTGTGTTGTTCTGGAGAGGCTCTCCGAGGTGACTTATCGAGTGCGGCTGCGGACCCGTAGCCGGGCGGTTGTGCTCCACCAAGACCGCTTGGCCCCCTACCGCCCCGGAACAAACTCGGTTGTCCCTGCAGCCAGCCCGGAGGCCAGCTCCCAGGACAGGGAAAGCGCTTCCCCCTTGCAACCACCGAATAGTTCACCAGCTGGTGGCCCAGGTAGGAGCATTCCGGCTCCAGCTGACTCCCAGCCCGCTGCACCTGTGCTCCAGCGCGGCCAGCGTATCCGTCGACCACCCCCGGGACTCTCTGACTTTGTGAGACATTAAGTGTTGGGCCAGCGGGACGTTCGGCCCTAAGATGGGGGCTGTGTAACGGGCACGGCTGGACTGACTCGCCGTTGCCACCTGTCGTCGAATAGGGCGCTGTGCCCGGAGCCAGTCCCCTACATTTGGTTAATGTGCAGCCGTGGATGCTGGGAGTACGAACTATGGTAGGGGAGAAACTGAATTATTGTTGTTGTGTTTATTTGTTGTTACTGTAAAAGTTTGCGTACTGTTCTATGCATTTCCCTGTAATTGTTATTACCCTTCCGGTGTTGTTTGATATATATGTGAATGTCACCCTGAGAGGCAGAGTAGTGCTCTGGTGTGGGGAAGGGCTGTGTGTGTGTGTTCATAGAGGGCGCTGACTTGCTGTTAGCTGCTTAATAAACTGCATTACCTAAAAGAGCTATTGTGTGCGTGTCTCCGTTAATCCCTGTGCTCGCTACAATATATATATATATATATATATATATATAATTGCGATATGGAGTCTTGCATGCCCCGGTAGCTACGAAATGGAGTCTTACCATCCACCTCAGGTTGCTTCAACCGGAGGTGCATGCAATGATATATATATGCATGCCCCGGCAGCTAAATGCTTAGTTACGGCGCTGGGCAAAACCAAAGCCCATGGCCAGTATACAATATTTTTCTGTATGCATTCTTTTCTGTTGAGCACTACTGACACCGTTGAAAGGGTGAGTCTTAGGTCGCCTGCGGATACATTAGTCCAATAAATGCGTCTGAACCTGGTGTGTAATCCCAAGGTAACTGCTCATTGTTAACACGTTTTAATACGTTAATTCACGTTTTAAGTAATACAGTGTCCCCTTCAGACATGTTAAAGGAGAGATTCGGAAATAACATTTAAAACTATGCGCGAGTAAATACCATCCTAACTCCTAACTTCCAAAAAAAAAAAATATATATATATATATATATATATATATATATATATATATATATATATATATATATATATTTGCATACCCCGGTAGCTAAATGCTTAGTTACGGCGCTGGGCAAAACCAAAGCCCATGGCCAGTATACAATATTTTTCTGTATGCATTATTTTCTGTTGAGCACTACTGACACCGTTGAAACGATAAATACCATTCTAACTCCTAACATCAAAAAAAAAAAAAAAGAAGCCATGAGTCGCCAATGGGCGGGGTTAACCAAATAATTTAAAGTGGGTGGGGCTAACCAAACCATTTAAAGTGGGTGGGGTTAACCACATCGTTTCATAAACCTTACTTGTTGTGCACTTCCATTTACTATATCGGTATCAGGGATATTATTTAAATAGTTCACACTTGGGTAAGAAAAGAATAGTATTATTATTTGTTTATTTTAGCAGACGCCTTTATCCAAGGCGACTTACAGAGACTAGGGTGTGTGAACTATGCATCAGCTGCAGAGTCACTTACAATTACGTCTCACCCAAAAGACAGAGCACAAGGAGGTTAAGTGACTTGCTCAGGATCACACAATGAGTCAGTGGCTGAGGTGGGATTTGAACCGGGAACCTGGTTACAAGCCCTGTTCTTTAACCACTGGACCACACAGCCTAATACAACATTTATATAAAATATATTAAAATATCATGATATAACAAGATTTGTTTAAATGATTATCCAGATACAGTATAATATACATAAGAAATTGAAATTGACTTTCAGCACACACAAAAAAAAGAAAGTAAAACATCTTTGGTGATCTGGGAGAGGAGAGTGCTGCAAGTTCCTTATTATTTCAGTGTTTCAGCCACACCTAATAAGATTGCATGAATGGCATTAACACATGTCCCTACACTGTCCCTATCCCTTTCTTCCTGTGAAATGAGAAAACGTTTTTCACAGTAATCATTACCCAACATCCTTTGAAGACCTGCAGCAACATATAGGCAAGGTTGATAAGGACTTCAGTTAAAATTCTGGTCTACCTGGATTAGTTTCTTGTGGTTTTACCCTAGAAGATAAATATCTAGAATATGGGAATATTGCCTGCAAGTGAGTAAAATGTTTTTCTTTCTTACGTTAGAAGTTGTTTCACCTTGAATGGAACTACCATATATCTGCAGAAATTAACTTTCAATGGATACTATGTCTCAAGTTAGAAATACGAGTTTCATTAGAGTTAATTTTGTTCAGTTTAAATAATAAGTAATGCAAATAAATACATAGTTTTAAGAATACAATTTTATCTATTTCTACCAACCTTCATTGTTTTGTCTGTTTCAGACCCCTCTACATAGGGGCAGGAATAGCCACAGTCAGTGTGACCACAAGCAGGCAGACAAGCAGCAGTGACCTCATCTTCAGAGCTCAACACTGAACCACAAGCATGTTGCAGGATGTTATATAGCAGTTTAGCTTAGGGCTCCTCTCAATTTCAAAAACCTCACAAAACAGCAAGAGAATGATATAGCAGTTTGGTGTACTGTAAAGCCTATAAAGTGAGATTTGGAGTGAAGATCTTTTACGAATGTTGAAGTATTGATGGATTAAATAATACTTAATATTTATGTAACTTCTGGACTTACAGAGACTAGGGTGAGTGAACTATGCATCAGCTGCATAATGGATTTAATTATGAGTTTTTGCCACTGAACAACACAAAAAAGTCCATAATGTCAAAGTGAAAAATAAAATCTACAAATTGTTCTAAATTAATTACAAATACAAAACAGAAAATAATTGATTGCATAAGTATTCACCCCCTTGAGTCAATATTTGGTAGAGGCACCTTTGGCAGCAATTACAGCCACGAGTCTATTTGTATAAGTCTCTACCAGCTTTGCACATCTGGACACTGCAATTTTTGCATCTTCACGAGCTTTCCAGGCCCTGACGCAGAGAAGCATCCCCATAGCATGATGCTGCCACCACCATGCTTCACGGTAGGGATGGTGTTCTCAGGATGATGTGCGGTGTTAGGCTTGCGCCAAACATAGCGCTTAGCGTTGTGGCCAAAAAGCTCTATTTTGGTCTCATCACACCATAGAATCTTCTTCCACTTGGTCTCAAAGTCTCCCACATGCCTTCTGGCAAACTCTAGCCGAGATTTGATGCAAGTTTTTTTCAACAATGGCTTTCTTTTTGCCACTCTCCCATAAAGGCCAGTTTTGTAAAGCACCCGGGCTATTGTTGCCGTATGCACAGTGTCTCCCAGCTCAGCCGTGGAAGACTGTAACTCCTTTAGAGTTGCCATAGGCCTCTTGGTGGCCTCCCTGGCTAGTGCCCTTCTCGCCCGGATACTCAGTTTTTGAGGACAGCCTTTTCTAGACGGATTCACAGTTGTGCCATATTCTCTCCATTTCTTAATAATGGACTTTACTGTGCTCCGGGGGATATTCAATGCCTTGGAAATGTTCTTATATCCCCGATTGGTGCGTTTGAAGAACCTTATTCCGGATTTGCTTTGAATGTTCCTTCATCTTCATGATGTAGTTTTTGTTAGGAAATGTACTAACCAACTGTGGGACCTCCCAGAGACAGGTGTATTTAACCTGAAATCATGTGAAACACCTTAATTGCACACAGGTGGACACCATTCAACTAATTATGTGACTTCTAAAGACAATTGGTTGCACCAGAGCTTATTTAGGTGTGTCATAGCAAAGGGAGTGAATACTTATGCAATCAATTATTTTCAGTTTTATATTTGTAATTAATTTAGAACAATTTGTAGATTTTATTTTTCACTTTTCACTTTTTGTGTTGATCAGTAGCAAAAACTCCTAATTAAATCCATTTTGATTCCATTTGTAACACAATAAAATGTGGAAAAGTCCAAGGGGGGTGAATACTTTTGAGTGTCACTGTGTGTATATATATATATATATATATATATATATATATATATATATATATATATATATATATATATAATGATAAGTCAGTCCGTCCTATAACCTCCAGATGTCCACATGACCAAATACAAATTCCCCATAAACTGATCTAAAGAATAAATAAGTTATTAACACATTAACTATTGGCTAATGAGTAATTATAGCTATAGAAATTGAGGCAATCAAGGCTTTTGGTTTTAGAAAAAGAAAAAAAAACATGACTGTGCCAGATTACAAAATGTACATCAGTACCCATTTGCAGTCATGCACTGTGACGACAATATATTTTTCATAATCTGCCATTTATCTTTAGAACATTATAGAAAGGCTTTAGTAGACAGACATTTGAAATTACTGAAAAAAGAGATCTTAAAGTTGCAACCCTTAGCATATAGATGAATCATTTCCCTGATGTTAAAAACCAAATTGCAACCAGAGATATATTTTTTTAAAATATTGCTCGAGCAGGAATATGTATTTTAAAGATCCTCAAGGAGGCTAGTAATCCAAGATTCAGGGCCACACTGTAAATGGCACTGCCTATATCTTGAAGAAATACTTAAATAAAAATATTATAATAGAAATCCCAAATCCAAGAAAGAAGATAACCACTCTAATTTTTTTAAGCCTTTAAGAAATTGGATTTAAAGCTTGATTAGTCATTAGCCTTTTCTGTGTGTTAATTCATCATGTCAAAATTGGTAATGTTTAATTATTGTTAATTACACATATTAGGTGTACTCCACTGACATTGTGTGGTTGTAGGACTAATTTACAGGTCAGAAAACCTTTAAAAGATTGCATGAAATTCTCAAGGACTTACTCAAGTGTTAAAGCTTTGTGAACACAACAAAACAGCTGTCAAAAGCATTCTGTCTTAAAAAGACATAAATCCATTAAAATGAACACCCTCCCACCAACCCACATCCTTCACACACATGCATATACACAAACACACACAAGAAACACACAAGAAGAATACCAATTTCAAAAGATACCAAAATAAACTCAAGAACAAAGTGTTTTTTATTTTTGTTCTTTATTAAAATGTCTTCATCTAGACAATGTGGGGAAGCTATAAAAAAAGGCCAACAAGATGCTCGGATATATTGTGATAAGTGTTGAATTTAAATCAAGGGAAGTAATGTTAAAACTTTACAATGCATTAGTAAGACCTCATCTAGAATATTGTGTTCAGTTCTGGTCACCTCGTTACAAAAAGGATATTGCTGCTCAAGAAAGAGTGCAAAGAAGAGCGACCAGAATTATCCCGGGTTTAAAAGGCATGTCATATGCAGACAGGCTAAAAGAATTGAATCTATTCAGTCTCGAACAAAGAAGACTACGCGGTGATCTGATTCAAGCATTCAAAATGCTAAAAGGTATTGACAATGTCGACCCAGGGGACTTTTTCGACAAGGACCAGGAGTCACAAATGGAGATTAGATAAAGGGGCATTCAGAACAGAAAATAGGAGGCACTTTTCTACACAGAGAATTGTGAGGGTCTGGAACCCGCTCCCCAGTAATGTTGTTGAAGCCGACACACTGGGATCCTTCAAGAAGCTGCTTGATGAGATTCTGGGATCAATAAGCTACTAACAACCAAAAGAGCAAGATGGGCCGAATGGCCTCCTCTCGTTTGTAAACTTTCTTATGTTCTTAAAATGTTTGTTTACTTAGGCATGAGCATGCTGTATATGCTATCCTGACACAGATACATGATTTACTAGCGCAGGATTTAAAAAAAAAAAAAAAAAGAACAATATTTGGTTATCAGGCCAACATGCATTTGACTGTGATTTTTCTGCACTTCGACTGGCAGGATCATGACGTCACTTGTTGGATCCACCTTCATATTAGGACAGGATCAGCTGTATGCTGGGGAAAGGTGAGAATCCTTTTAATAAAACTTCCCATGTAGTTTGTTTAATGTTTGGTATCACTTATCCTCAAAATGGGCAAAATCTGCTACGATCACAAGATATATGGTGTCTGATTTAGTTGCTTGATAAGGAAGAAATCTAGATGGTGCTATTTTTTCATCAGCGTGTGTCAACATTCTATAGAACCATTGAATAGTAGACCCCTCTATCTGGTAAATAGGGGCATATTAATCAAGCTTGTAAAAACTGAAGCATTTCACTTTTTTTTTTTTTTATAAATTTAGTCGTTGCCAATTATTTTTTATTATTTTCTCCCCAATTTGGAATGGCCAATTATTTTATTATGCTCAGCTCACCGCTACCACCCCAGGGCTGACTCTGGAGGGCGAAGACAAACACACGCTGTCCTCCGAAGCGTGGGCCAATTGAGCGCCGCCCCCTGGGAGCTCCCATCCTCGGTCGGCAAAGGAATAGCCTGGACTCGAACTCGCGATGTCCAGACTATAGGGCACATCCTGCACTGCACGTGGAGTGCCTTTACTGGATGCGCCACTCGGGACCCCCAGCATTTCACTTATTGTTCATTACAATGGATTTTGTATCATCCCGCAACCACGCTGGGTTTCACTGAGGTCATTGTGATAGAGCTGATTGTTTTAATATTTTCAATATTGTTTTTCAAAGTGTGCTAAATCAGTTTTTCCTGTTGCTATGGCCAACGGTTTCATCCTAGGAATCTGAAAAATAGTAATGGCATTTGCAAAGTTGTTTCTATTATCAATAATTGTATTAAGAGTTCCAAAATAATGCAATGTAAACAAAAACTGACAAGTTTAAATATCTTTTAATTGATTTTTAAAAAACAAATTTAAAAAATGGACTAACTGAAGGTGACATGTTTTCTGATTGATTTGGTAATGAAGTGCCACATAACACTGCAGTCTAGGGAATGGCTACAGGAAAGATAACTTACTGTTACAGGAGCCTCCTTTTTAGCTGATATTACAGATAGGCAGCCCAGACAAGGTCTTGGACGTCTCTTTGGGTTGGCTTCGAATTGTCTCTTTTCTCTGATCGGAATGTCTGGAGGGGAGGTGGCCTTCTGGTAAGATAGCAATAAGATTTAAAAAATGACATCTCTGTAAAAATTAAAAAAGGCAGTACCCCACCATCAAGTATAATTTTACACTAAAATATTTTGTCTTATTAACTTTAATTAACACCAACGATATTCACAAATTAGTTCATTTTGTAAACATATCCCAGGGTTTCTACTGCGCATCTCCTTCTACCTTCCTTAGCTCCACACATTCCCACAATCCCCTTCTGCTACTGCACACTCTGAAAAGAGATCCCACTGGATGAGATTGTTTATTACATCTTTAAAGGGAGCGTATAAAACCAATGAACTACTCCATTGCATGTTAAACTTATTTTCGATCAACCAATGAGTTAGAAATAAGTGTGCATGACATGGCCAGTGACTGTGACTTATTCGTGCTGCAAATGATTTGATGTTACACCACCACTCTCTTACTTCAGACAAACACCACAACCCCTAGTCCTTTACACATTTACACATTTTTTATAAACAAAACACAAAACATCCATATAAGATGGATATGTGTAAAAGATCTGAATCATTGATATGTCCAGAGGGTGAAACAATGTGGCAGGAAAATGGTTTATTTTTATGGGACAGCACTGGTAATGGAACCTAAGTTAAAAAAAATAAAAATAAAATCAGGAAGATAAGCTGTGTACCAAACATAGACAATAACTCAAAAGTGAATTAAGTTTCCGATTGTATACCTGGCTATACACAGTTACTACTGATATAAAGACATTTTGGCTCATCTAACCTAGGTCTATGGCATATCCTGAACACAGATTATTACAAAAATATGATTTCAAACAGCATACAAATGTAAGGGGACAGAGAAAAATAATAATTTCAATCTATCTGTCTCTCTAATGCGGGTTCCTAAACATCACGTTGTAATTCTAATTACCTTTCTTGTCCCTTGTCAAATTTACCCCATACTGTTGCCTGGCTTGGCCGCCTCCAGCATCTTCACCATCTCCGTCCAGCAAGGATACAACACCAGGAGAAGCAGGTCTTTTTTTACAAATCTGAAAAAAATACATTTGTATTTTAGATGTAATTTCTTGTCACGGGACATTATGTAAATGCTATTATCCATGGTGATTACGACAAACATTTACACTTGGGTCTCTTTGAGAAAGACATTACTAAATCTCAACAAAGAATTTGCCATGCTTACAATTTGCCTATGCTTATGTATACATATACATCTCCTGCACGTAAACTCTAAACGATGAACATGACATATCAACAGTATGTACAGGATAGAATAAGAATTAGCAATGAAATGTTTAATCACAGTCTGATGAGGGATTATCCAGATGTATGTAAAACTGTGTGACATTCACAATCTTGTATATTATCATTAATGTATACTCTATAATGTTGATGCTAAGTTTCCTGTCAATTGGATAAACAGTTTGTAACAAATTGTGTGTGTGTGTGTACAGCCACCTCCACTTCATCCCCTTCGCAATGGATTTCATCCCCAGCTGGGATAACAGAGCTGGTATAAAAATCCAACTGTAGTCTCCCTTGGAGCACCAGACAGTGGCATGAATAAGAGATTAGAAATTGCCCGCTTAGAGGGTATAAACTATCTCTTTAAAGTTTAAAATTACCAGCTTTTAGTGGTTGGTGTCCAGTCGTCATTTTTTACAGTTTCTTCGTTTCACTTTTCCTTTTGTTCAGTCATCCTGGTGCAATATATATATATATATATATATATATATATATAAAATAAAGAACTAGTTATAACTTTTAAATGAATCTTAACCTCAAAAACACTATCAGGGGGTCCTCGAGTGGCTCACCTGGTAAAAGCGTGGTTGTGTGGTCATACAGCACAGGTTCGCGTCCTGGCTGTGCAAAGTTGTCGGTCTTCGCTGTGAATTCCAAAGGGAGCGTAACATTGGCTCTGGCACTCCCGTGGGTTAGGGAAGCAAAAACAAAAGGGACTGTTTCTCCTCATTGCGCTACAGTGAACCCTGCTGGCCAGGCGCCCTGTGAGCTCAAAAGCGGACACCTGCAGGGCTGGCCTTTGTCCTCCAGAGGTCAGTAGCTCGCTGACATCCGCTCTCGAGTCCTGGGTGTAAAAGAGGATAATAGTTTGGTTGTGGGATCGGAGGACGCCCACTGAACCTTTGGATCTCCTGAGCTGTGTAAGGAATTGCTGCGATGAGGAGAAAAAATAATTGGACATTCCAAATTGGGGAGAAAATCGGGGGTAAAATAATTGGGCACACTAAATGTATATATACATAACTTCACGTCTGTCCCCAGGCAGGACGATTGAGATATTCGGTAAAGAAACAATGCTATAATTAATCCCTGTAATTACGCCAATTACAGATGTTTCTTTTGCTCCTAAATTATATTGGGATGGTCAGTAAATCATTTGCTGACAATTGCATCATTCACAGAAGGTGTGCGGCAGGTGTGGGATTAATTGGGCCTATTTATATCCCCATCGCTCACAACTTCTTAATTTCATTTTCAGAAATTGTAAAACAGTTTGTGTTAACTCTATAGACACCAGCCCCCTATATACCAACTAAAGTCCATTATATTAAATATTTAAGTACAAGCATCCCAGGGAGAAAACTAGAATAGCAAATGAGCAAGTGTGCTCAGGTCAGCGCTTTGTGGTAACTGCAGGTATTTGCATCACACTGCTGAATGACCAATAGCCACCCAGTACTGTACATTGCAAATGGGCTGTTTCATCTGAGCTCAACTGTGTTAACCCTGACCTAGTCGAGGTTGGTGAACCCTGTTGTTCTGATTATCAACATAATGTCAATAAATCTTACAAGACTGCATCACACACTTAAAGCAGTTTTTGGCAAAAACACCCACACCACTGTCAAGTGCATAGGAAAAACAACCATAGTTTAAATGCAGTGGAGAAGATTGGATTTAAATAATTGCAAAATACTGCATGTTTGTATATTGAAATAATGAACATGTTAATGATTATTAAAATACCAATTGTAGTTGTTTTTTTCAGACAAACATAAAACTGTAGGCCACTGTTTAGTGTCTGAAGGGGACACTGTATGCTAACCAAAGCCCATGGCCAGTATACAATATTTTTCTGTATGCATTATTTCTGTTGAGCACTACTGACACCGTGGAAACGGTGAGTCTTAGGTCGCCTGCGGATACATTAGTCCAATCAATGCGGCTGAACCTGGTGTGTAATCCCAAGGTAACTGCTCACAGTTAACACGTTTTAATACGTTATTTCACGTTTTAAGTAATACAGTGTCCCCTTCAGACATGTTAAAGGAGAAATTCGGAAATAACATACAAAACTATGCGCGAGTAAATACCATCCTACTCCTAACATCCAAAAAACAAAAAAAAAACAAAAAAAAAACAATAATATATATATATATATATATATATATATATATATATATATATATATATATATATATATATATATATATAATTGCATGCCCGGTATCTACGATATGGAGTCTTGCATGCCCCAGTAGAGGCAATATTGAGTCTTTCCATCCACCTCCGGTTGCTTCATTCCGGAGGTCCATGCAATTTATATATATATATATATATATATATATATATATATATATATATATATATATATATATATATATATATATATATTTGCATGCCCCGGTAGCTAAATGCTTAGTTACGGCGCTGGGGAAAACCAAAGCCCATGGCCAGTATACAATATTTTTCTGTATGCATTATTTTCTGTTGAGCACTACTGACACCGTTGAAACGGTGAGTCTTAGGTCGTCTGCGGATACATTAGTCCATTCAATGCGTCTGAACCTGGTGTGTAATCCCAAGGTAACTGCTCACAGTTAACACGTTTTAATACGTTAATTCACGTTTTAAGTAATACAGTGTCCCCTTCAGACATGTCTAAGGAGAAATTCGGAAATAACATACAAAACTATGCGCGAGTAAAACTCCAAACATCCAAAAAAAAAAATAAAAAAAAAATAACATTAATATATATATATATATATATATATATATATATATATATATATATATATATATATATATAATTGCATGCCCGGTATCTACGATATGGAGTCTTGCATGCCCCGGTAGCTGCAATATTGAGTCTTTCCATCCACCTCCGGTTGCTTCATTCCGGAGGTCAAGGGCGTAGGTTTGGTTTGAACATTGGTGGGGACACAATTTTGTAGGGGGGCGGAGTCACGGTCGCTAGTGGGGTTCGGGGCATGCCCCCCCGGGAAGAAATTTTTTAGTAGACAGCTATTAAATGGTAACTTCTGGTGGCTTGAAATGAATGCTGGACATGAATCGAGGACAGTTTGATTGACATGAAGTTGGCTGGTATACACTTAAAACACTATGATAAAGTGTCCCTCCTGGAAGCTGGTTTGACATCCCTGCTGTAGAATTACTAATAACCTGAATTATAACCTATCCCAGCCTTACTGTAAGCTACCAATACCCCTGGCGCTACAAGCATGAGCACATGCACGTTCACGTGCTCTGCCTGCCACTCCTGTGTCTGTGCTGCTGCTCGTACCTGGGTGCATTGCTTCATTCACCTGATAAAATAATAAATTGATGCATGCCATATAGAGAGAAAATATATGGCTATGCTAACTTTATTTGCTGAGTATTACTATACAGCATTAGCCTACTATTATATCACAATGGTGCCTCAAACAATAATATATCTCAAAACTGAGTCTAACACTTTCACTGTTATAATCACTAAGCCATTACAGACCCCACCTGCGACCCTGTTGCTCCACCTGCCTCTGTACTGCTTTTACCAGGCTGCACTGCTTCACTCGCCTGATAAAATGATAAATTGATGCATGCTGTTTAGAGAGAAAGTATGACTCTGTTAACTTCATTAGTAAATTATTTTTTTCATTTGCTATGAGAATCATTATCAATTGTGTTTATTACTTTAATAACATCTTCCTACTTACACTTTGACTTTTTGTAAAAAAAACTTCCTTATGTCCATCTTTATTTTTTTGGTTGCTATTATGCTTTAGTCACCTAAAGCCAAATTGAAGTGATTAGCTAACGTTAGTTGAATGACGATATCAAAACATGCTCACGCTCTCTCTCTCTCTCTCTCTCTCTCTCTCTCTCTCTCCTCTCTCTCTCTCTCTCTCTCTCTCTCTCTCTCCTCTCTCTCTCTCTCTCTCTCTCTCTCTCTCTCTCTCTCTCTCTCTCTCTCTCTCTCTCTCTCTCTCTCTCTCTCTCTCTCTCTCTCTCTCTCTCTCTCTCTCTCTCTCTCACACACACACACACACACACACACACATAATGATTTAGCTGTGAAACAAGCTAGCTAGCCACCAAGGACGTTGGGTTAGCAGCTAGCAATGGGTCGCTAACGTAATAGGTAGGTAGGTAGGTAGCTTTATTCTCTCAAACTATGTTGCTGACGAGCTGACAATACCTTCAGCCGCGGCACCTGGCTTTCATTCAGTCAGTGGCTTACACTCATATCAGCCTGACCGGCAAGCGGCAACTTCAGATGAGCGTCTTTCCAGAGTCCAGCCTAAACCAGCGGTTCTCAACCTTTTTTTTACTCACGCCACACTGAAATTTATTTGTATATCTGTCGTTGTCCCCCCACCATTAATTTGACTTTTTATATATTTTTTTATTACTGCCTATATAATATAGTGCATTTATTTAGCCGCCTGGATAGTCACACTGTCCATTCAATCAAATACATATGTTCGTGTTCGCTTTTTACACACACGATACAAAAATATCAAGCAAGGAGTAAGTTAGTTACAAAGGGAGGAAGGAGGATTGAAATAATATGACAACGCATTAACCAACAAACACAAACATCGAATTAAACTGATTATATTTATTCTTATTTTTAAAATAAATGTGAAAATTGTGGCACAATGTACACCGTTTAAGAATGACTAGAATTTTTTTTTTTTATTTTAAACCCGGAGATTTACCTTTCACTCCCGAGTCCTTGTGCACTTTCGCACTTCAATGAAAACAACACACTCTGCTGGTCCCTGACGTCAGCCACGCACTGAGTCCGTGTTACAGTGATGCAGTATGGAAGGGCCAAAGCCAATCAAATTAGCGTTTTTTTTTGTTTTGTTTTTTTGGAGGAGGGAGGACTAACGAGGGGGAGGGGCGGGGGGCTTGAGAGAGTTAACCCTTTGTGGAGCAGATAAAATGACTTGACAAAAGACGTTTAAGATTTATCAAAATTATTGGTAGGGACAATTCAACGGTCCCTTGACATTGGTAGGGACATGTCCCTACCGTCCCTAGCTAAATCTACGCCGGTGCGTGAAATAGTAGACTTTGTAATGTCTCCTGTTGTGAAAAAGTCGTCACTTTCACATTTGCAGATTTTAATTTGAGAATTTCTCAGCGAATTTAATAGACTGTATCCTGGTAATTTTATACCAAAATTGCATTACTTGGTACACTACCCCAGATTGCTAGCTGAATTTGGACCACTTTGATCACTTTGGTGCTTACGTTTTGAAGGAAAGCACCAGTACTTTAAGCGGCTTGCAAGAAATGTGTGGAACTTCCGGAACATCTGCTTTACTTTAGCAAAAAGACATCAACAAAGACAGTGTTGGGATTTTTGTTGTGCAGATGCTTTGCATCAGTCATATGAGCAAGAAGGGTCTTGTGTTGTTCAGCTATCATCTACATCTTTGAAAGACATTATTCTTGAAAAATGCAATATTCAAGCCAGTGAACTTGAAGCTGATGAAACCATACTGAAAGTAAAGAAACTAACTGTGGATCACGTGAAATACGAAGTCAAGGATTACTTCATTGTCGATGTAGTCCATGAGGATTTACCCATTTTTTTCAAAATCTTGCATATCATTCAGTTTAGGTGTACATGGATTTTGTGTGGGAAACTGTATTTTGCTCTGGAATTTAATTCTCACCTTCATGCCTTCAAAATAGAGGCTTTGCATGAGTGGTGTACATTAACACCTGGCAATGAAGTTGACTACCATGCACTAGATGCTTATGAAGACAGTGATGGATGTTTATATATTGCACCTCATCATACTGTGTATAAGGTACTGCTTGCATTTAAAACTGTGATATTAATTACAATGGCAGGTTAACATTGGTGCTTATTTTTCTGATTAATTTTATGTTTTTTTGTTCATTAGGTGAAGAAATAGATGGTGAGACTCTTTTAGGTCTGACAGAACATATGATTGGAAAGATCTTCCGAACTATGAAGGACCAAGTCAAATTTTTAAAGGCTCTCGAGAACCTTAAAAGGTATGTAATGACAAATATATTATACATTATGTTAGTCTATTGTTGTGTTTTAGTATTTACATTTAAATACCACATACTATACAGGAATCACTTTGAAAAGTATAAATTACTACTACCAGTACGCTTTTTGTATTGTAATGTTGTATTGTAAGAAAGATGTATATTATGGGAGTACATTTCTTTATGGAAACACAGAGAGAGAGAGAGAGAGAGAGAGAGAGAGAGAGAGAGAGAGAGAGAGAGAGAGAGAGAGAGGTATTTTCACTAGTTTAATTCCTGAAAATGAGGACTGGGAATGTATGGTTTTAAACTTCTGTGTAGAAAATTAATATGGCTGTTATATTATAAGGCTCTGTTTAAATATCAAGTCTTTAGATATTTTCAGGTGATTAAAATTATGAAATATTGTTTTTTTTTGTTGTTTTTTGTATTTTCATAGAACAAAAGCAAATGAGCATATTGTTTCAGAGAAGGTGCTACCAGTAGAATGCAGAGAAGTGCCACAAACCTCAACAAGTGTTCATGTTTGGACCGCATGTTATACATTGCCTATATTTCCCCCAGTTGTACAGATGGCCCTTGATAGAAAGGACATTGGTTTCAAATCAAAAGACAAATCTGCCCTTCGTGCAGCTCTAATACAGACTCTGTTTGATGACCTCAGCAAATATACGCTGTAAGAACTGAGATTTCGGTGTTTGTTTTAGATACATAGGCAACCAATTTTAGAATAATTACATAACATAAAATAGCATATTCATTTTTAAAATGATTACTATTTTTTTTTTAAATCTATCATAACAGCAATATTTTATTCAAGAGAAAAAGTTTTATTAAATTCATTTTGATAATGCTTTTCAGCATGTTTTTTTTGTAAATTAAAGCAATTGTAAAATGCAACTGTATTTCATGACATTATTTCTCAAATATATATTTTTCTTACAATTCACTTACAATTCATATGCCTATATTATTTTCTAATCTGTATATTTAGGTATCCAGACCACATAATGTACAGTACTGTGCTAAGTACTTTGTGCTGTAAGTACAGATTTCTAAGGGATGACAGCCAAACTGGATATGTGAGTATACATTTGGTAGTTATATTCATAAAAGAAATAGTCGAATAAACATTAATTTTTCAAAATTATGCAGCGTTAAATATATTTTTACTAGTTGATATGTATTTTTTATAGCCAGATAATGACATAGGTTTAACTTTCTATCATTGTTTCAGGCTACTCTACTTGAAATACTGAGAAATAAATTCAAAAAAGAGAGAAAGACACTTATTTCAGTGGAGACTGTATAAGACATGAAAAAAAAGTTTGGTGCTGTGGGTCGAGGAAGGAAGCGTGCACCAGAGCAACAGCAACCGCTCATGAAAAAGAGAAGAGAATCTGTAAGCCTAACTCTTGGATCTGCATTGACAGAAATAGATTGAAATAGAATTACATACTTTATATATGTACATACATGCGATTGTGTAGTTTATTAGCTAATTGGCTTTCATGGAGAGTACTTGATCTTTAGCATTTTTCCAGAGTAAAGAAAAGCACAGAGAATACATGCAGTAAATGCCTGATCATAAGTATTGAATTACTTAACGTTATGATACATATTGCAGATGCAAAGTGAGGAGTTCCCAGGAGAAGACGAGCATAGTATTGCCAAACACTTGGACTCCATAAGAAAAGAAATAACGAAATTGAGGCCGAACATTGAAGCCATATGTGACAGCATGAATAGAACTGTACACACTCGGGAAAGAATGATGGAGAAGAAGTCCACTGAAGAAGTCCTTGGTCTGTTTCCATTCCTAAAGCATCCTAAACTGGTAGGTACTAGTTTTTATTCTACTATGGTGATTGATGAGAAATTAATATTTTTAGTTATAAGCATGTATAATCACTTTAATTAGTCCTCCTAGGTGACCTTTCTGCATCAGCAATCCACCTGCTCCAGCTTTTACAAAACTCCACTGCTCCTGGTTTTTCCCATGCAACTTCTTTCTGCTCGCATTCAGTTTAGTTTGATTTTGTTTTATTTATTGATTTTTTTAACTACTACATTATTTGTAAGTATTCAACTCTTTTTTACAGCTGTGTATATCGCCTTGGATAAAGGCATATGATAAATAAATAAATATAATAATAACTTTAGCATCTGTATTTTAGCTGTTGCACGAAGTAGAACTACGTTTTGAAGTAAACTTGGAACGGAACCTAATGAGTGGCCTATCCAGAATGGTAGATGCTATTTTCAGACTTTCTAGTGGGCATCTTCTAACTACTGTGATGTCCTACATTGAAGATGCTTCAGATAAGACACAGGGAAATGGTAATGTATAAGAAATATTTATTGTACATCAAATTGTTTTGACCTATCTCAGAATAGGATCTATAAATAACTATTAAACAGAAAATGATGCAACTTCATTTCATACACTTGGAGCATAATATTTCATGGGGAAGATAGCTGGTATTTAACTCTCACAGGGGCATAAAAACCAATGCGAAAAACCTGCATGAACAGATTTTTAGAAACTTTGTTGATACTGTTCTTAACATTTTTTTGCTCCAATCCACAATAACGTTTGTATCAGTGGTGGTCAGTCCTGGTCCTGGAGAGCTACAGTCGTGTGTGTGTTTTTTTTAGGTACCTTTAAATCATTTAAACTATTCTTTATCTGTGCAGTTTAGCAAATAATGAATTCATGAATGTAACTGAGAGCACTGGTGGAATGCAAAGCCAAAGATCCTGTACCTCTCAGACCAGGGTTGCTCAACATTCTTCCGTTTGCTTTGTACTTTGTATATGATCTGATACCCTATTTGTAGGACTGAGAATGAATGCTGCATTGTTGCTGTTGCCAGCTTTGTTTCGAGAGAGGGAAAATCTGTTTGTTGTTGACCAAGTAAGTTAATTGAGCTCTACTTTTTAAATGTAGCTTAACTGAATTGATGTTTTCAATGTTAAATACAAAGTCAAATTATCATTTAGAGATATCTCAAAATGAGTTTGAGATATCTCCAAATTAATTCCTGATATCTGTAAACCATTTTGAGATATCTTAAAATATGTTAAGATATCTCTAATTATTTCAAAATATTTTAAGATATATTCAACTGATTTAAGGATATTTTGAAATATTTAAAGATATCTGTTAAATATTTAAAGGTATCTCTTAATTTGGCTTGCCATAAATGTGTACTTAATGAATTATGAGGGAGACTTGTAGGCAATTAACAGGAGTTTAAGCAGTTCCTCGCTGTTTTAAGTGAGATCCGACAGTTAAAATGTTTTTAAAGGGAGGAATATTACGAAATCCCTTTAAAGTAGCCGCAGCCCCACCACACGAGCCGCCACTGCTTGTAGGTATGGTGAGATGCTGCTGAAGTACAATTTCACATAATTTATTGTTGAATAAAGTTATTAATTATTATTTTAAAATCTATACAGGTACCACCATCACCTACGCCAACTATCGTTTTCAAGGGAACAACAAGCCCATTGGCAGCAGATGACATCTCTGTTTGTGTTGATGGAATTGAGATACTCAGTGATTATCCAGGAATGGATATCACCCTTGCTGTTGAATGTATTTTTTCTCTTTATTTTTCCTTGGGCATTGAGTATCCTAAAGCTCTAAAAAATTGTCTGACTTTCATGGAAAGGTACTTCATGAAGCTGAGTATCTCTGACAAAGTACCTTTGCCAGTGTTAAAGATGTACAGTCAAATAACTGCACTTTTACTTGGGGAATAATTATATTGATCTGATGGAATGCCATTTTAACATTTAATCTGAAATTAAATGAATTTATTGTGAAAACTATTTAATTTGATTACAAAAACAAAATATTTGATATAAAAATGTAATTGTACATATAAAAAAAGTATTTATTTTAAATGTAAATGGCTGATTAGAAAATTAATTGTTTATAACAAATGTAAATTGTTTTTAATAGAAGTTTTGATCTAAAAAAACTAATAAACATTCAGTCTTAATTTATAGATATCATAAACTCATAATAAGCTCTGATCTAAATACTGTACTGTAGCTCTTCTAATTTGTGCCACCAAAAAATGAATAAGAAAAAAGAAACCCACGTTCATCAGTTTCAATATACATTTTATCTCAGCTTTTTCAAGGTCTATTACATGTTCTTGAAAATGTATTTTGTGTAAGTTTCAGGAAAATCTGTGGGATGCATAGATTTATTTTCCAGTTTGCTGCGAGACCCTTTTTTTCACTGTGTAAATAATATGGTTTAATTATTAAAAACACACAGGTTGAATAAAACGGTGTAAAACTGTATATAACTAAACCTGAAACTACTCTAATGGTTTAACCTGTAAAAACAATAAATTGTTATATAAATGTTTAATAAATAAATTGTTGGCATCCTGAATTGAGTGATTTATCAAAGCACTTACACTTCTGAGGTTGGGGGATTCTAAAGGATGTGAAGAGCTCTTAACGGTATACATTTGTTTTTTCTCAGATGAACCAAACAACCCTCCATAGAATGTTAATTGTAAGGTTCAATAGTGTAACTCTTATGGTTCTCTATTAAACCTCAATAGAAGGTTCTTCAGAGGAACCAATATGGTTCTGTATTATACCATTAATATAAGAACCATGGTGGTTCTTTATTAAACCTCTAATGCAGGGTTCTTCCAAAGAACCATTTTAAAAGGTTCCATATAGCACTTCAAAATGGTTCCAAATCTATACCAGCAGATAGAACCTTTTAGGGTTCTATATTGTACCCTTTTTTCTAAGAGTGTACTGCATAAAAAAACGAGTGTGTTGTCGTGGCAGTTGGTGATCAAAGAAATAAAACAAAATAAAATCAATAAATAATAATGTCATAGACTTAAAGTCATACCTTTGTAGTCATAATGCATTGCAAGTGTTATTAGGGAATGTTGTGCTGTGTTTTCAAGCGCTTCAATGTGACAGCGGGTGCGTTCACGGAGATCAAGAGCAGCCGGAGATCAAGAGCAGCCGCCGCAGGGGAGGGATACCATGGTAAATAGGTTACCTATTTACCATGGTATCTCTCCCCTGGGTGCGTTGTGTTTTGGTGAGCAGGAAAGCAGCGGGCGGGATGGCGAGCTTGTCCTGCTGCTCCAACACAAGCTACCTTAAGAGCCGGTATGATGCGGTCAATGGGTGAAGTTCGTCAGGAGTACTGCATAAAAAAAAAAAACGAGTGTGTTGTCGTGGCAGTTGGTGATCAAAGAAATAAAACAAAATAAAATCAATAAATAATAATGTCATAGACTTAAAGTCATACCTTTGAAGTCATAATGCATTGCAAGTGTTATTAGGGAATGTTGTGCTGTGTTTTCAAGCGCTTCAATGTGACAGCGGGTGCGTTCACGGAGATCAAGAGCAGCCGCCGCAGGGGAGGGATACCATGGTAAATAGGTTACCTATTTACCATGGTATCTCTCCCCTGGGTGCGTTGTGTTTTGGTGAGCAGGAAAGCAGCGGGCGGGATGGCGAGCTTGTCCTGCTGCTCCAACACAAGCTACCTTAAGAGCCGGTACGATGCGGTCAATGGGTGAAGTTCGTCAGGAGTACTGCATAAAAAAATAATAACGAGTGTGTTGTCGTGGCAGTTGGTGATCAAAGAAATAAAACAAAATAAAATCAATAAATAATAATGTCATAGACTTAAAGTCATACCTTTGAAGTCATAATGCATTGCAAGTGTTATTAGGTAATGTTGTGCTGTGTTTTCAAGCGCTTCAATGTGACAGCGGGTGCGTTCACGGAGATCAAGAGCAGCCGGAGATCAAGAGCAGCCGCCGCAGGGGAGGGATACCACCTATTTACCATGGTATCTCTCCCCTGGGTGCGTTGTGTTTTGGTGAGCAGGAAAGCAGCGGGCGGGATGGCGAGCTTGTCCTGCTGCTCCAACACAAGCTACCTTAAGAGCCGGTATGATGCGGTCAATGGGTGAAGTTCGTCAGGAGTACTGCATAAAAAAAAAAAACGAGTGTGTTGTCGTGGCAGTTGGTGATCAAAGAAATAAAACAAAATAAAATCAATAAATAATAATGTCATAGACTTAAAGTCATACCTTTGAAGTCATAATGCATTGCAAGTGTTATTAGGGAATGTTGTGCTGTGTTTTCAAGCGCTTCAATGTGACAGCGGGTGCGTTCACGGAGATCAAGAGCAGCCGCCGCAGGGGAGGGATACCATGGTAAATAGGTTACCTATTTACCATGGTATCTCTCCCCTGGGTGCGTTGTGTTTTGGTGAGCAGGAAAGCAGCGGGCGGGATGGCGAGCTTGTCCTGCTGCTCCAACACAAGCTACCTTAAGAGCCGGTATGATGCGGTCAATGGGTGAAGTTCGTCAGGAGTACTGCATAAAAAAAAAAAACGAGTGTGTTGTCGTGGCAGTTGGTGATCAAAGAAATAAAACAAAATAAAATCAATAAATAATAATGTCATAGACTTAAAGTCATACCTTTGAAGTCATAATGCATTGCAAGTGTTATTAGGGAATGTTGTGCTGTGTTTTCAAGCGCTTCAATGTGACAGCGGGTGCGTTCACGGAGATCAAGAGCAGCCGCCGCAGGGGAGGGATACCATGGTAAATAGGTTACCTATTTACCATGGTATCTCTCCCCTGGGTGCGTTGTGTTTTGGTGAGCAGGAAAGCAGCGGGCGGGATGGCGAGCTTGTCCTGCTGCTCCAACACAAGCTACCTTAAGAGCCGGTACGATGCGGTCAATGGGTGAAGTTCGTCAGGAGTACTGCATAAAAAAAAAAAAACGAGTGTGTTGTCGTGGCAGTTGGTGATCAAAGAAATAAAACAAAATAAAATCAATAAATAATAATGTCATAGACTTAAAGTCATACCTTTGAAGTCATAATGCATTGCAAGTGTTATTAGGGAATGTTGTGCTGTGTTTTCAAGCGCTTCAATGTGACAGCGGGTGCGTTCACGGAGATCAAGAGCAGCCGCCGCAGGGGAGGGATACCATGGTAAATAGGTTACCTATTTACCATGGTATCTCTCCCCTGGGTGCGTTGTGTTTTGGTGAGCAGGAAAGCAGCGGGCGGGATGGCGAGCTTGTCCTGCTGCTCCAACACAAGCTACCTTAAGAGCCGGTACGATGCGGTCAATGGGTGAAGTTCGTCAGGAGTACTGCATAAAAAAAAAAAAAAACGAGTGTGTTGTCGTGGCAGTTGGTGATCAAAGAAATAAAACAAAATAAAATCAATAAATAATAATGTCATAGACTTAAAGTCATACCTTTGAAGTCATAATGCATTGCAAGTGTTATTAGGGAATGTTGTGCTGTGTTTTCAAGCGCTTCAATGTGACAGCGGGTGCGTTCACGGAGATCAAGAGCAGCCGGAGATCAAGAGCAGCCGCCGCAGGGGAGGGATACCATGGTAAATAGGTAACCTATTTACCATGGTATCTCTCCCCTGGGTGCGTTGTGTTTTGGTGAGCAGGAAAGCAGCGGGCGGGATGGCGAGCTTGTCCTGCTGCTCCAACACAAGCTACCTTAATTCACGTTTTAAATAATACAGTGTCCCCTTCAGACTTGTTAAAGGAGAGTTTCAGAAATAACATTCAAAACTATGCGCGAGTAAATACCATCCTAACTCCTAACATCCAAAAAAAAAAAAAGGAAAAAAAATAACATTTTATGCCCCGGTAGCAGCGATATGGAGTCTTGCATGCCCCTGTAGTTGTGATATGGAGTCTTTCCATCCACCTCCGTTTGCTTCAACCGGAGGCGCATGCAATTTATATATATATATATATATATATATATATATATATATATATATATATATATATATATATATATATATATATATTTGCATGCCCCGGTAGCTAAATGCTTAGTTACGGCTCTGGGCAAAACCAAAGCCCATGGCTTGTATACAATATTTTTTCTGTATGCATTCTTTTCTGTTGAGGACTACTGACACCGTTGAAACGGTGAGTCTTAGGTCGCCTGCGGATACATTAGTCCAATCAATGCGTCTGAACCTGGGGTGTAATCCCAAGGTAACTGCTCACTGTTAACAGGTTTGAAGACGTTAATTCACGTTTTAAATAATACAGTGTCCCCTTCAGACTTGTTAAAGGAGAGTTTCAGAAATAACATTCAAAACTATGCGCGAGAAAAATACCATCCTAACTCCTAACATCCAAAAAAAAAAAGGAAAAAAAATAACATTTTATGCCCCGGTAGCTGCGATATGGAGTCTTGCATGCCCCTGTAGTTGTGATATGGAGTCTTTCCATCCACCTCCGTTTGCTTCAACCGGAGGCGCATGCAATTTATATATATATATATATATATATATATATATATATATATATATATATATATATATATATATATATATATATATATATATATTTGCATGCCCCGGTAGCTAAATGCTTAGTTACGTCTCTGGGCAAATCAAAGCCCATGGCCAGTATACAATATTTTTCTGTATGCATTCTTTTCTGTTGAGCACTTCTGACACCGTTGAAAATACCATCCTAACTACTAACATCCAAAAATAAAACAGAAAAAAAGAAAAAAAATAACATTTTATGCCCCTGTAGCTGCGATGTGTAGTCTTGCATGCCCCTGTAGCTGTGATATGGAGTCTTTCCATCCACCTCCGTTTGCTTCAACCGGAGGCGCATGCAATTTATATATATATATATATATATTTGCATGCCCCGGTAGCTAAATGCTTAGTTACGGCTCTGGGCAAAACGAAAGCCCATGGCCAGTATACAATATATTTCTGTATGCATTCTTTTCTGTTGAGCACTACTGACACCGTTGAAACGGTGAGTCTTAGGTCGCCTGCGGATACATTAGTCCAATCAATGCGTCTGAACCTGGGGTGTAATCCCAAGGTAACTGCTCACTGTTAACAGGTTTGAAGACGTTAATTCACGTTTTAAATAATACAGTGTCCCCTTCAGACTTGTTAAAGGAGAGTTTCAGAAATAACATTCAAAACTATGCGCGAGTAAATACCATCCTAACTCCTAACATCCAAAAAAAAAAAAAGAAAAAAAAGAAAAGAAATAACATTTTATGCCCCGGTAGCTGCGATATGGAGTCTTGCATGCCCCTGTAGTTGTGATATGGAGTCTTTCCATCCACCTCCGTTTGCTTCAACCGGAGGCGCATGCAATTTATATATATATATATATATATATATATATATTTGCATGCCCCGGTAGCTAAATGCTTAGTTACGGCTCTGGGCAAATCAAAGCCCATGGCCAGTATACAATATATTTCTGTATGCATTCTTTTCTGTTGAGCACTACTGACACCGTTGAAACGGTGAGTCTTAGGTCGCCTGCGGATACATTAGTCCAATCAATGCGTCTGAACCTGGGGTGTAATCCCAAGGTAACTGCTCACTGTTAACAGGTTTGAAGACGTTAATTCACGTTTTAAATAATACAGTGTCCCCTTCAGACTTGTTAAAGGAGAGTTTCAGAAATAACATTCAAAACTATGCGCGAGTAAATACCATCCTAACTCCTAACATCCAAAAAAAAAAAAGAAAAAAAAGAAAAGAAATAACATTTTATGCCCCGGTAGCTGCGATATGGAGTCTTGCATGCCCCTGTAGTTGTGATATGGAGTCTTTCCATCCACCTCCGTTTGCTTCAACCGGAGGCGCATGCAATTTATATATATATATATTTGCATGCCCCGGTAGCTAAATGCTTAGTTACGGCTCTGGGCAAATCAAAGCCCATGGCCAGTATACAATATTTTTCTGTATGCATTCTTTTCTGTTGAGCACTACTGACACCGTTGAAACGGTGAGTCTTAGGTCGCCTGCGGATACATTAGTCCAATCAATGCGTCTGAACCTGGGGTGTAATCCCAAGGTAACTGCTCACTGTTAACAGGTTTGAAGACGTTAATTCACGTTTTAAATAATACAGTGTCCCCTTCAGACTTGTTAAAGGAGAGTTTCAGAAATAACATTCAAAACTATGCGCGAGTAAATACCATCCTAACTCCTAACATCCAAAAAAAAAAAGGAAAAAAAATAACATTTTATGCCCCGGTAGCTGCGATATGGAGTCTTGCATGCCCCTGTAGTTGTGATATGGAGTCTTTCCATCCACCTCCGTTTGCTTCAACCGGAGGCGCATGCAATTTATATATATATATATATATATATATATATATATATATATATATATATATATATATATATATATATATATATATATTTGCATGCCCCGGTAGCTAAATGCTTAGTTACGGCTCTGGGCAAATCAAAGCCCATGGCCAGTATACAATATTTTTCTGTATGCATTCTTTTCTGTTGAGCACTAGTGACACCGTTGAAAATACCATCCTAACTACTAACATCCAAAAATAAAAAAGAAAAAAAGAAAAAAATAACATTTTATGCCCCTGTAGCTGCGATGTGGAGTCTTGCATGCCCCTGTAGCTGCGATATGGAGTCTTTCCATCCACCTCCGTTTGCTTCAGCCGGAGGCGCATGCAATTTATATATAAGGGCGTCTGCTAAGAAATAAATAAATAATATATATTTGCATGCCCCGGTAGCTAAATGCTTAGTTACGGCTCTGGGCAAAACCAAAGCCCATGGCCAGTATACAATATTTTTCTGTATGCATTCTTTTCTGTTGAGGACTACTGACACCGTTGAAACGGTGAGTCTTAGGTCGCCTGCGGATACATTAGTCCAATCAATGCGTCTGAACCTGGGGTGTAATCCCAAGGTAACTGCTCACTGTTAACAGGTTTGAAGACGTTAATTCACGTTTTAAATAATACAGTGTCCCCTTCAGACTTGTTAAAGGAGAGTTTCAGAAATAACATTCAAAACTATGCGCGAGTAAATACCATCCTAACTCCTAACATCCAAAAAAAAAAAGAAAAAAAAGAAAATAAATAACATTTTATGCCCCGGTAGCTGCGATATGGAGTCTTGCATGCCCCTGTAGTTGTGATATGGAGTCTTTCCATCCACCTCCGTTTGCTTCAACCGGAGGCGCATGCAATTTATATATATATATATATATATATATATATATATATATATATATATATATATATATATATATATATATATATATATATATATATTTGCATGCCCCGGTAGCTAAATGCTTAGTTACGGCTCTGGGCAAATCAAAGCCCATGACCAGTATACAATATTTTTCTGTATGCATTCTTTTCTGTTGAGCACTTCTGACACCGTTGAAAATACCATCCTAACTACTAACATCCAAAAATAAAAAAGAAAAAAAGAAAAAAAATAACATTTTATGCCCCTGTAGCTGCGATGTGTAGTCTTGCATGCCCCTGTAGCTGTGATATGGAGTCTTTCCATCCACCTCCGTTTGCTTCAACCGGAGGCGCATGCAATGTATATATATATATATATATATATATATATATATATATATATATATATATATATATATATATATATATATATATATTTGCATGCCCCGGTAGCTAAATGCTTAGTTACGGCTCTGGGCAAAACGAAAGCCCATGGCCAGTATACAATATATTTCTGTATGCATTCTTTTCTGTTGAGCACTACTGACACCGTTGAAACGGTGAGTCTTAGGTCGCCTGCGGATACATTAGTCCAATCAATGCGTCTGAACCTGGGGTGTAATCCCAAGGTAACTGCTCACTGTTAACAGGTTTGAAGACGTTAATTCACGTTTTAAATAATACAGTGTCCCCTTCAGACTTGTTAAAGGAGAGTTTCAGAAATAACATTCAAAACTATGCGCGAGTAAATACCATCCTAACTCCTAACATCCAAAAAAAAAAAAAGAAAAAAAAGAAAACAAATAACATTTTATGCCCCGGTAGCTGCGATATGGAGTCTTGCATGCCCCTGTAGTTGTGATATGGAGTCTTTCCATTCACCTCCGTTTGCTTCAACCGGAGGCGCATGCAATTTATATATATATATATATATATTTGCATGCCCCGGTAGCTAAATGCTTAGTTACGGCTCTGGGCAAAACCAAAGCCCATGGCCAGTATACAATATTTTTTCTGTATGCATTCTTTTCTGTTGAGGACTACTGACACCGTTGAAACGGTGAGTCTTAGGTCGCCTGCGGATACATTAGTCCAATCAATGCGTCTGAACCTGTGGTGTAATCCCAAGGTAACTGCTCACTGTTAACAGGTTTGAAGACGTTAATTCACATTTTAAATAATACAGTGTCCCCTTCAGACTTGTTAAAGGAGAGTTTCAGAAATAACATTCAAAATTATGCGCGAGTAAATACCATCCTAACTCCTAACATCCAAAAAAAAAAAAGGAAAAAAAATAACATTTTAGGCCCCGGTAGCTGCGATATGGAGTCTTGCATGCCCCTGTAGTTGTGATATGGAGTCTTTCCATCCACCTCCGTTTGCTTCAACCGGAGGCGCATGCAATTTATATATATATATATATATATATATATATATATATATATATATATATATATATATATATATATATATATATATATATTTGCATGCCCCGGTAGCTAAATGCTTAGTTACGGCTCTGGGCAAAACCAAAGCCCATGGCCAGTATACAATATTTTTTCTGTATGCATTCTTTTCTGTTGAGGACTACTGACACCGTTGAAACGGTGAGTCTTAGGTCGCCTGCGGATACATTAGTCCAATCAATGCGTCTGAACCTGTGGTGTAATCCCAAGGTAACTGCTCACTGTTAACAGGTTTGAAGACGTTAATTCACGTTTTAAATAATACAGTGACCCCTTCAGACTTGTTAAAGGAGAGTTTCAGAAATAACATTCAAAATTATGCGCGTGTAAATACCATCCTAACTCCTAACATCCAAAAAAAAAAAAAGGAAAAAAAATAACATTTTATGCCCCGGTAGCTGCGATATGGAGTCTTGCATGCCCCTGTAGTTGTGATATGGAGTCTTTCCATCCACCTCCGTTTGCTTCAACCGGAGGCGCATGCAATTTATATATATATATATATATATATATATATATATATATATATATATATATATATATATATATATATATATATATTTGCATGCCCCGGTAGCTAAATGCTTAGTTACGGCTCTGGGCAAAACCAAAGCCCATGGCCAGTATACAATATATTTTTCTGTATGCATTCTTTTCTGTTGAGCACTACTGACACCGTTGAAAATACCATCCTAACTACTAACATCCAAAAATAAAAAATAAAAAAAGAAAAAAAATAACATTTTATGCCCCTGTAGCTGCGATGTGGAGTCTTGCATGCCCCTGTAGCTGCGATATGGAGTCTTTCCATCCACCTCCGTTTGCTTCAACCGGAGGCGCATGCAATTTATATATATATATATATATATATATATATATATATATATATATATATATATATATATATATATATTTGCATGCCCCGGTAGCTAAATGCTTAGTTACGGCTCTGGGCAAATCAAAGCCCATGGCCAGTACACAATATTTTTCTGTATGCATTCTTTTCTGTTGAGCACTACTGACACCGTTGAAAATACCATCCTAACTACTAACATCCAAAAATAAAAAAGAAAAAAAGAAAAAAATAACATTTTATGCCCCTGTAGCTGCGATGTGGAGTCTTGCATGCCCCTGTAGCTGCGATATGGAGTCTTTCCATCCACCTCCGTTTGCTTCAGCCGGAGGCGCATGCAATTTATATATAAGGGCGTCTGCTAAGAAATAAATAAATAATATATATTTGCATGCCCCGGTAGCTAAATGCTTAGTTACGGCTCTGGGCAAAACCAAAGCCCATGGCCAGTATACAATATTTTTTCTGTATGCATTCTTTTCTGTTGAGGACTACTGACACCGTTGAAACGGTGAGTCTTAGGTCGCCTGCGGATACATTAGTCCAATCAATGCGTCTGAACCTGGGGTGTAATCCCAAGGTAACTGCTCACTGTTAACAGGTTTGAAGACGTTAATTCACGTTTTAAATAATACAGTGTCCCCTTCAGACTTGTTAAAGGAGAGTTTCAGAAATAACATTCAAAACTATGCGCGAGTAAATACCATCCTAACTCCTAACATCCAAAAAAAAAAAGAAAAAAAAGAAAATAAATAACAATTTATGCCCCGGTAGCTGCGATATGGAGTCTTGCATGCCCCTGTAGTTGTGATATGGAGTCTTTCCATCCACCTCCGTTTGCTTCAACCGGAGGCGCATGCAATTTATATATATATATATATATATATATATATATATATATATATATATATATATATATATATATATATATTTGCATGCCCCGGTAGCTAAATGCTTAGTTACGGCTCTGGGCAAATCAAAGCCCATGGCCAGTATACAATATTTTTCTGTATGCATTTTCTGTTGAGCACTTCTGACACCGTTGAAAATACCATCCTAACTACTAACATCCAAAAATAAAAAAGAAAAAAAGAAAAAAAATAACATTTTATGCCCCTGTAGCTGCGATGTGTAGTCTTGCATGCCCCTGTAGCTGTGATATGGAGTCTTTCCATCCACCTCCGTTTGCTTCAACCGGAGGCGCATGCAATTTATATATATATATATATATATATATATATATATATATATATATATATATATATATATATATATATATATATATTTGCATGCCCCGGTAGCTAAATGCTTAGTTACGGCTCTGGGCAAAACGAAAGCCCATGGCCAGTATACAATATATTTCTGTATGCATTCTTTTCTGTTGAGCACTACTGACACCGTTGAAACGGTGAGTCTTAGGTCGCCTGCGGATACATTAGTCCAATCAATGCGTCTGAACCTGTGGTGTAATCCCAAGGTAACTGCTCACTGTTAACAGGTTTGAAGACGTTAATTCACGTTTTAAATAATACAGTGACCCCTTCAGACTTGTTAAAGGAGAGTTTCAGAAATAACATTCAAAATTATGCGCGAGTAAATACCATCCTAACTCCTAACATCCAAAAAAAAAAAAAGGAAAAAAAATAACATTTTATGCCCCGGTAGCTGCGATATGGAGTCTTGCATGCCCCTGTAGTTGTGATATGGAGTCTTTCCATCCACCTCCGTTTGCTTCAACCGGAGGCGCATGCAATTTATATATATATATATATATATATATATATATATATATATATATATATATATATATATATATATATATATATATATATATTTGCATGCCCCGGTAGCTAAATGCTTAGTTACGGCTCTGGGCAAAACCAAAGCCCATGGCCAGTATACAATATATTTTTCTGTATGCATTCTTTTCTGTTGAGGACTACTGACACCGTTGAAACGGTGAGTCTTAGGTCGCCTGCGGATACATTAGTCCAATCACTGCGTCTGAACCTGTGGTGTAATCCCAAGGTAACTGCTCACTGTTAACAGGTTTGAAGACGTTAATTCACGTTTTAAATAATACAGTGACCCCTTCAGACTTGTTAAAGGAGAGTTTCAGAAATAACATTCAAAATTATGCGCGAGTAAATACCATCCTAACTCCTAACATCCAAAAAAAAAAAAAAGGAAAAAAAATAACATTTTATGCCCCGGTAGCTGCGATATGGAGTCTTGCATGCCCCTGTAGTTGTGATATGGAGTCTTTCCATCCACCTCCGTTTGCTTCAACCGGAGGCGCATGCAATTTATATATATATATATATATATATATATATATATATATATATATATATATATATATATATATATATATATATATATATTTGCATGCCCCGGTAGCTAAATGCTTAGTTACGGCTCTGGGCAAAACCAAAGCCCATGGCCAGTATACAATATATTTTTCTGTATGCATTCTTTTCTGTTGAGCACCACTACTGACACCGTTGAAAATACCATCCTAACTACTAACATCCAAAAATAAAAAAGAAAAAAAGAAAAAAAATAACATTTTATGCCCCTGTAGCTGCGATGTGGAGTCTTGCATGCCCCTGTAGCTGCGATATGGAGTCTTTCCATCCACCTCCGTTTGCTTCAACCGGAGGCGCATGCAATTTATATATATATATATATATATATATATATATATATATATATATATATATATATATATATATATATATATATATATATTTGCATGCCCCGGTAGCTAAATGCTTAGTTACGGCTCTGGGCAAAACCAAAGCCCATGGCCAGTATACAATATTTTTCTGTATGCATTCTTTTCTGTTGAGCACTACTGACACCGTTGAAACGGTGAGTCTTAGGTCGCCTGCGGATACATTAGTCCAATCAATGCGTCTGAACCTGGGGTGTAATCCCAAGGTAACTGCTCACTGTTAACAGGTTTGAAGACGTTAATTCACGTTTTAAATAATACAGTGTCCCCTTCAGACTTGTTAAAGGAGAGTTTCAGAAATAACATTCAAAACTATGCGCGAGTAAATACCATCCTAACTCCTAACATCCAAAAAAAAAAAAAAAAAAAAAGGAAAAAAAATAACATTTTATGCCCCGGTAGCTGCGATATGGAGTCTTGCATGCCCCTGTAGTTGTGATATGGAGTCTTTCCATCCACCTCCGTTTGCTTCAACCGGAGGCGCATGCAATTTATATATATATATATATATATATATATATATATATATATATATATATATATATATATTTGCATGCCCCGGTAGCTAAATGCTTAGTTACGGCTCTGGGCAAATCAAAGCCCATGGCCAGTATACAATATTTTTCTGTATGCATTCTTTTCTGTTGAGCACTTCTGACACCGTTGAAAATACCATCCTAACTACTAACATCCAAAAAGAAAAAAGAAAAAAAGAAAAAAAATAACATTTTATGCCCGTGTAGCTTCGATGTGTAGTCTTGCATGCCCCTGTAGCTGTGATATGGAGTCTTTCCATCCACCTCCGTTTGCTTCAACCGGAGGCGCATGCAATCTATATATATATATATATATATATATATATATATATATATATATATATATATATATATATATATATTATATATATATATATTTGCATGCCCCGTTAGCTAAATCCTTATTTACGGCTCTGGGCAAAACCAAAGTCCATGGCCAGTATACAATATTTTTTCTGTATGCATTCTTTTCTGTTGAGGACTACTGACACCGTTGAAACGGTGAGTCTTAGGTCGCCTGCGGATACATTAGTCCAATCAATGCGTCTGAACCTGGGGTGTAATCCCAAGGTATCTGCTCACTGTTAACAGGCTTGAAGACGTTAATTCGCGTTTTAAATAATACAGTGTCCCCTTCAGACTTGTTAAAGGAGAGTTTCAGCAATAACATTCAAAACTATGCGCGAGTAAATACCATCCTAACTCCTAACATCCAGAAAAAAAAGAAAATAAATAACATTTTATGCCCCGGTAGCTGCGATATGGAGTCTTGCATGCCCCTGTATTTGTGATATGGAGTCTTTCCATCCACCTCCGTTTGCTTCAACCGGAGGCGCATGCAATTTATATATATATATATATATATATATATATATATATATATATATATATATATATATATACAGGGCCGTGTTAAGCCAATGGGCTACATGGGCTGAAGCCCGGGGCCCCGCCTCTAGGGGGGCCCCCGTCGTCCCTGTAAAGCAGTGGTCCTCAAAGTGGTGCCCGCTGGCAAATTCTGTGCTGCTCGCTTATGCTGTACTTGTACGTACTCGACATATTTTTTTCTTTCCTGAAGTACCTCTGCGATACGATCATCCAACTGAATATCTGCATTTTCTCTGCGGTAGCCCAACCATAAATTAGCTGGGTGGGACATTAACTCTGTCTGTTTCAGTTGCAGGTACTGACAGTAAGTTTAACCAATAGGAGAATCAAATATCTGCCAAGTTTACGCAGTTGTCTAATCATAATTAAGCAGAGGCCGTTCACGGTATTCTGCATGAAAATTGAAGGCGAGTGAGTAGCCAATGGGAAAGTGAAAGATCCGACAGCTGTCCAATCATTCGTGAGCAGAGGCGGACTGTTAATATGCCGGGTAAAAAACTGAATTTCGCCGACTGTTATTGAGAAAAATAATACATTTCAGTATTTAGAATTGAATTTTCTCTATATATATATTTTTAATTTTACCAGACAAGGGAAACATCGTAGTAGATTAAGTTACAAATCCACTTTCTCTGAATAATTGTACTGGGAGATGACCGATCTTTAAAAAAGAGTAGTGTTGACAGATTTGACAAATTGACACAAAGCGAGACGCTATCCTCTTATTTTAGTTTATTCATGGTTATCTATGTAAACATGTTATTTAAAAATATTTGCATTGCGTATTTTATATGAATTATTTGAAAAATAAGCGCAGCACACACAATTACTGCCTGAGACTTGGCCTTATCAGCGTAAACAAAGAATAACTCCCACTAAAACTCTATATATAACGTTATACTATAAGAACCTATGCAATAGTCAGCGTGCCCGCAAACAGCCAAGTAAGATCAATTTATGCCCGTGCCCAAATTACTTTGAGGACCACTGCTGTAAAGTCAAACTGATAACGGTTGGCAAATAAAAAAGCACGTACTAAACTAAACAATTTGCCTATTTTTTAAAACATTTTGTGTCCTTTTGGCATGCCGTAGTTATTTGACGAAATAAAAAAAATCTTATGCTAACTCAAATAAGAAAAGCTGAGTAGCGGTGCGAAAAAAAGAAAAATCACTAAACTCAAACTAGCTAAATCCGAGGAGGTTATAAATAGTACCCCCAAAACTCACTAAACTCTTTAAAAGTCAGTGTCAGAAGAATGAAAAGTTAGGAAGAGCCACATGTCAGAGGAGCAAGCAGAGAGCAGCGTGTCGGTTAGCGCTGAGTGCACAGCCACTACAGCAGAGGAGGAAAAACGAGAGCCAGCCATTGAACTGCCAATTTAAGGCGAGAGAAACTGACAAAACAGATAATGCTATTGCTAGCTCTGATACGACATGTTGGGGTCCGATAACTGAGGAGGTGAGGTCGCACTAGGTGAGCAAGTGTCCCCTTATTTGCCAGTAAGACAGTACTTTTTCCGAATCAGAGAGAATTTAATGAATTACTGAATTTAATGACTCAATCATTTAACTCTCATGTTCACTGAACATGACCTGCTTCGCCAACTGGACTTCACGGACATTAGTAAGGAATTATTTTTTAAGTTTTAAGGCAAGAAAGCATAAGATCTAGCAATGGTAAGTCAAATGTGTCTTTATACTTTGCAATGTTAAGGAGGCTTGAGAGCAGCGCCGACTACACTAAGTTTTTGTCTAATGTCATATCATGCTGTGCTGCCTGAAACATGGTCCCACCGACTACAACTAGCGTTGATTTAATTCGAAACGATGCAGTCGGTAATGAGAGCTAGTGGTAGTACCGACTACCACACTATTTTGCATGCCATAGCTACTGTGATGTGAGTGGTAACGCTGTCCACTGTCTATTCGAATGAAATTATTGTGTTGGTATTGTATGAGTTTGTGCTTGGGGGGGGGGGGTTCTCCAAGGGGGCCCCTGAAATGTCAGTAGCCCTGGGCCCCCAAACACCTTAATACGGGCCTGTATATATATATATATATATATATTTGCATGCCCCGGTAGCTAAATGCTCAGTTACGGCTCTGGGCAAAACCAAAGCCCATGGCCAGTATACAATATTTTTTCTGTATGCATTCTTTTCTGTTGAGGAATACTGACACCGTTGAAACGGTGAGTCATAGGTCGCCTGCGGATACATTAGTCCAATCAATGCGTCTGAACCTGGGGTGTAATCCCAAGGTAACTGCTCACTGTTAACAGGTTTGAAGACGTTAATTCACGTTTTAAATAATACCGTGTCCCCTTCAGACTTGTTAAAGGAGAGTTTCAGAAATAACATTCAAAACTATGCGCGAGTAAATACCATCCTAACTCCTAACATCCAAAAAAAAAAAAAAAAAAAAAGGAAAAAAAATAACATTTTATGCCCCGGTAGCTGCGATATGGAGTCTTGCATGCCCCTGTAGTTGTGATATGGAGTCTTTCCATCCACCTCCGTTTGCTTCAACCGGAGGCGCATGCAATTTATATATATATATATATATATATATATATATATATATATATATATATATATATATATATATATATATATATATATATATTTTTTTTTTTTTTTTTTTTTTGCATGCCCCGGTAGCTAAATGCTTAGTTACGGCTCTGGGCAAAACCAAAGCCCATGGCCAGTATACAATATTTTTCTGTATGCATTCTTTTCTGTTGAGCACTACTGACACCGTTGAAACGGTGAGTCTTAGGTCGCCTGCGGATACATTAGTCCAATCAATGCGTCTGAACCTGGGGTGTAATCCCAAGGTAACTGCTCACTGTTAACAGGTTTGAAGACGTTAATTCACGTTTTAAATAATACAGTGTCCCCTTCAGACTTGTTAAAGGAGAGTTTCAGAAATAACATTCAAAACTATGCGCGAGTAAATACCATCCTAACTCCTAAAATCAAGAAAAAAAAGAAAATAAATAACATTTTATGCCCCGGTAGCTGCGATATGGAGTCTTGCATGCCCCTGTATTTGTGATATGGAGTCTTTCCATCCACCTCCGTTTGCTTCAACCGGAGGCGCATGCAATTTATATATATATATATATATATATATATATATATATATATATATATATATATATATATATATATTTGCATGCCCCGGTAGCTAAATGCTTAGTTACGGCTCTGGGCAAAACCAAAGCCCATGGCCAGTATACAATATTTTTCTGTATGCATTCTTTTCTGTTGAGCACTACTGACACCGTTGAAACGGTGAGTCTTAGGTCGCCTGCGGATACATTAGTCCAATCAATGCGTCTGAACCTGGGGTGTAATCCCAAGGTATCTGCTCACTGTTAACAGGTTTGATGACGTTAATTCACGTTTTAAATAATACAGTGTCCCCTTCAGACTTGTTAAAGGAGAGTTTCAGAAATAACATTCAAAACTATGTGCGAGTAAATACCATCCTAACTCCTAACATCCAAAAAAAAAAAAGGAGAAAAAATAACATATTATGCCCCGGTAGCTGCGATATGGAGTCTTGCATGCCAAAGGTAGTTGTGATATGGAGTCTTTCCATCCACCTCCGTTTGCTTCAACCGGAGGCGCATGCAATTTATATATATATATATATATATATATATATATATATATATATATATATATATATATATATATATATATATATATATATATTTGCATGCCCCGGTAGCTAAATGCTTAGTTACGGCTCTAGCCAAAACCAAAGCCCATGACCAGTATACAATATTTTTCTGTATGCATTCTTTTCTGTTGAGCACTACTGACACCGTTGAAACGTTGAGTCTTAGGTCGCCTGCGGATACATTAGTCCAATCAATGCGTCTGAACCTGGGGTGTAATCCCAAGGTAACTGCTCACTGTTAACAGGTTTGAAGACGGTAATTCACGTTTTAAGTAATACAGTGTCCCCTTCAGACATGTTAAAGGAGAGATTCGGAAATAACATTCAAAACTATGCGCGAGTAAATACCATCCTAAATCCTAACATCCAAAAAAAAACAAAAAAAACAAAAAAAAAATAACTATATATATATATATATATATATATATATATATATATATATATATATATATATATATATATATATATAATTGCATGCCCCGGTAGCTACGATATGGAGTCTTTCCATCCACCTCCGGTTGCTTCAACCGGAGGTGCATGCAATTTATATATATATATATATATATATATATATATATATATATATATATATATATATATATATATATATATATATATATATATGCTTGCCCCGGTATGTGAACCTTGTTTTAACTGCTTGAAATATTGCTACCTGTTAATATGTGAATGGAATTGTTTTATTATATCAGTGCCGTTTGAAACTAGGTATTGGTATTGGAAGTTTACAATAAACAAACGCTTGCTAAAATGTATCTGATTTTCTTGGTGACCTTGTTCCTACATTTTTAGATCTGTTATCTGAATAAAAAGAACCTAAAGGATATTCTGTAATTTGTTCGGTGCCTTATCGCACTGAACTGGCGTAGTCAAGCTACATTAGTACTTTCACATTCAACACTTGCTATATCCTGTGATACTTTGGAATTAAAGACAGGTTTGTGGTGCGTTTGTACACTTCCGTGACCTTGCAGGTGTTACATGCCTTTTCCTCCTTACTTCGAGTCTCGGATATCGATTTTGCCACTGTGAATGCAATAGTTGAACATTTGTCTGCTTGACTTAGTTTCTTAGTTTTCTCTGATAATATATGATGGCGCGTTTGAAATTGTGGGTACATTAATCAGTAGAAACTTGATTATAGTGCATCGCTGTATAGCGTTTATAAGCTTAGGGTGTGTACTGCCTCGACCAGCAGCCCAGGTGATAGGCTCTCAAGCCAAGCATGTTTGAAGCAATTATTCAGACTCATTTTCATTAAGTGTACAAGAATACTTTTTTTCTGAATGAATGAACAGTGAGACTGGAGGTCAAGTAAAAACTGCAGTTCCAACCACATAACAATTACATAAAAATTGTTTAAAACAAAGGGTAAACTTGTACTTTTTGTCATAAGAAAACAGCAGTACTATAAAAAAAAATCATAGTAACACAATTTGACAACCATTCATTTTTCACAGGGAAGTCTTTGTCAATGTTTTCTGTCTTTCCCGTAGGTACTTGTTAGATCCATAGGAACATTCTAAACTGAAGATCAAATGCTTCTTAGACTGAAAGTTGTAAGTTTCATAAATTACTGAAACTTTCTAGTAGGATAATGGCAACACATAGGATATTTTATCTAAATATTATTATTATTATTATTATTATTATTATTATTATTATTATTATTATTATTATTATTATTATTATTATTATTACCATTTACCATTGTTACCATTTAACTTTATATTACACAGGCTGTGTAATATACACAGGCTGGCATTTTATGGTGAAAAAATGTCTAATCCAGCAGGTTTATAATTATTAGGGTGGCTCTGCCACTGTTCACATAGTTTTATGTAAATAAAATGGTGGGACTGTCTCCAATTTATAATGTTTTAAATATTAAATGGGATGTAATAAATACATGTTTTTGGAGAACTGAAGGAATTAACCTTGCATTCTGTTTATTGTTTATTACCATAGTCTTGGTTGGACAAATATTGGGGATGAAGAACTCATTGAATTACTTGAGCCCCTAAGGAAGAACCAAACACGTAAGCAGATGTGTTAAGTTAAAATTTTAAAAAGACCATCTTGAGTAATATTTATAGCAGATACAATGGTATTCTCAACATATTTTAAGCAAAATGTACTGACTGAGAAGTGGCTTGGTGACAGAAAGTGGTAAATTAAAACAAACTGCTCAAAGCCTACAACTTAACTCCAATATCAACCTGATAAAGACATATTACTATGACTATAGCCTTGCAAATACTATACCTAGCAGCAAAAAGTGTAATCTCCCACATTACCAGGGACTGTTTTCTGGAAATGGAAGCAGACCAATTAAGGATTTTAACCAGCACACAATTCCATAGAATAGACATATCTGGAAGGGATAGACCAAGTGGTAGCCTAGATATATATGTGTGTTTTGAGAAGGAAGAGTGTGTTTTTTTTTCTATATTTTATTGAACCTCAAACTAAAACTGTAAATTTGAATTGTAACTGTAGATACATGTTCCCTGTTGGTTGGAGAGTGTGTTTTACTGCTATTTAAAAAACGATATAATAGAGACTTTTTTAATGATCTTAGGAATATATTAGGCATGTCATTTGAACTATAGTAAATTAAATCAATCTAAAATATGTACATTTCTAATTTTCTCTTTTTAGGGAGCCCAGGAGTGGATACGAGATAGATATAGATAGATAGAGTGCATGTTTTACTATCTTGTGGCCACAAGATAGTAAGTCATGCATCTTGTTTGTCCTTCTATTTGGGAATAGACTATTAATTCCTTCCTTGCTTGTAAACAGTGTATCAGCCAATTGTGTTAGTTTCGCAAATGTGCCTTTTTATATGTCAATTTAGAACTATTTTAACAGTAGAATACTTTAATATTTTTTTCTATCTTTTAACAGGATTGAAGGAAATAGCATCAGTTATAAAAGCCTTTTTAAATGTATTGAACTTTGTTCAAATAATACCTCTTTGAAAAAAAGTGTAAGTACTGTGTAAATATTTTATTTGTACAGTTTTGAAACACAGTAGATTTTTATTCTGCTGGCTGTTATTTCTGGATTAAATGGGAAACTTAATATTAATTATAGTATTTAATTCTTAAAACAGAGTCCCAATACCATCTCAACAAAGAGTGAGCCTGCAGTTAAAGTTAAAATAAAATCTGTACAAGTAAATGCTATAGAGAAAAGGGTTGTTAGGCTGTTTTATGTTAAGAGGACAAATAAATATTTTTAGAGTCTTGTTTATTTAACACCTTTTAATTTACAGTATATCATTTTAGGTTTTGTAAACAGCCTATGTGTGAGATTCAAGGATGCCACACAATGTATTGTGCGATGTGTTTTTTTTTTTTTTTTTAATTTGTGGCAAAAACATGTTTTGCCCTTGTTAGCGATCGCAAGTCATAACAGCAATGCACTGCTATATTTAGCAAATTAAACCTTTATTTTGACCTCACTGGAATAAGGTTGTCTGTACTGAAGTCTACATTTGACCCTGAGGTTAAGGGCCACACACATGCAAGTAGTTTCAGAGTTGAATCCTCTCTGAGGCCAAAGCTCATTTCATGGGCATCCCAGAACACCTAATCTTTGGCAACAGGCCTGGCCCTTTTAAGTATAGATGATTTGTAATTATTGCATTAACCATGCTATGATGTATAATCCGCTTGTGGTCCGTTTTGCCCTCCCAAAAATGTTCATGTAAGATCACATATCATGGGGCTATAAGTAGATAAAAGAATGAATATTGAGGGTATATTGTATTGTTTTTAATATATATTGGGATTGTATAGTGCTATTTGGAATATTGTAAATGAAGAAGCAGAAAAGCTGAAGAGGGACTCCCCTGAGAATTTCTTCATCATCAGCTTCAGTGATGACAGTCTGTGGCAGGGATGGGGCAAGAGGATCCTGCAGAGGTGTGAAGAGAGCAATGATGAGAAGCTTGTCAATATTCTAGTCAAACTATACAACCCTGGTTATAACTTCAGCATTGGTTGGGTGCAGCAGTGACACACAACACTAGGGCAGCTGATAAGAACCAGGAGAAAGCATTGGAATTATGAGGATATAAAAAAGAAACTGGAAAAGCTTGAAAAAAAATTGAATTTCTGATCTTTACTTTGTTATCAACTCCCCCAACACACACACTTCTAGTTAAGTGCTGCTACTATAATGATCATGCTTATATTGATTAATAGTTAAACTTTCTGTTAAAATATAATTCTTTAGGAATCAGTTTACTCTATTTTACCATTTTATGTACTTTATCAGAAAATGGCCCTTACTATAACTGCAGTTTGTTTCATTGGCCTTTTACTTTATTTGATTCTGAAGCTCTTTGGAGATGGCTTTGCCATAAAAAGCACAACATAAACGTAATTTAATTGATTGATATTTCTCAAACACAGTTCTAGCTGTAGGATGTTTCTCCTTTATAATGTGCTTGCTATTATGTCACTGTGACTGAAATTGGGTGCTTGTATTCACTTTACATCAGGTTATATTACATATTCCAACTCAGTTATATTGTAGGATGCAAAACAGAAATTAAGATACACAGATGTTTTGAATTGGGTACAACTTTGTGAAACAATGTACCCTAATCTCTTTCCATGTTACCAAAACATTTAGATACAGTATCTCAAAATAAACTGTAAGTAATTTCAAGGTATCTCTAAATGACTTCCTGTGAAAATGCTCTATGTTTTGAATGGACTTCCTGTCCCCTTAGAGATATCCCTAAATGAACAGGATGTTTGATTTAATGATTTTGAGATATCTTAAAATGATTTAAAGATACTGTATATCTGAAAATGCTAAATGAAAAAGCTCAATTTAAAAGATAAGTGAAAATAATTTTGCGATGCGCTACCTTTAAATATTTGAAGATACCTTAAAATATTTAGACATGTTTGGAAACGATTTAGAGATATCTTAAAATATATCGAGATATCTCTAAATGATAACTTGGCTTGCCATAGGCTTCCAATAGCTATCAATCCGTGACCGCAGAAACGCAGTTTAAAACTGTAAAACGCAGTTTGTAACTGTAAAATGGGGGAAAAAATACTACGGTTCTAATTTACACTTACAAATCTGCTTTCCGCTCGCTCGACACTTTTGACAGTGAAATTGATATCAAAAATACGAGCGCGCAGAAATGCAGTTTGTAACTGTAAAATGAAAAAAATACAACCTCTGAATTTTTTTTTTTTCAATTACGGTTCTATTCTGCGCGCGCTCGAGTCCCTTTTCACATTTACAGTTTTTTCTGCGCACGCTCGAAACTCAGTCTACGCTTACAAATCTTTTTGAGAGTGATTTCACGCTCCAAAAAAAAAACAAACAAACTGCAAATGTGTAGCTCAGGCAGCCTAGTTAGTTGATTGTCTGCACTGTCGATCGGTCATTTATTGGTCATATTTAGTGATTTAATAACTATACGTTTAGCATCTATGTACATGTGTTAAAACTAGACAAAGCGCCACTATGCACACGTAAAGAAAACATTACATATAAAACCTTATGTAAAAAAAGATCGAAATAGGATTGTTTGTACCAGAGGCTGTGAAGCGTCCGTCGCTGATTCCTCCGCCAAGGGCTGTGTACGGTAGCTGTGATGAACAGTGACCGGTCGACAGTGCAAGTGTTTGCTGGGTGGGTGATACTTCAGGAGCAAGTTGGTTGCTATCATATTCAACGGCTTAAAATAAAACAACTTGCTAAGACACTAAAGTGATACTGTACTAAAACAGTAGCTTAATATCTGTATTCACTTGTTTGTTTCCACATTCTGCTGAATGGTTAATCTATGCAGCTGATGACTGCAATGAATTCAGTATGTTTATATTTTACAAATGTTGTGTCTCGAATTGGTGACTGTACCTGTGATTGTGTGCAGTTGTAACATGTGAAATAGCATGCTGCTGTAGCAGGACTACTTGATAAGGGGATTGTAATCTGTTTTCTCCTAGGTAACCAGGCTTCTTTCAAATGTTTTGTTGTACGTTGCTTTATTGCACATGTCGTTTTTTTTTAATTGATTTAGTGGTGTCTTAATTAGATAATTGCCCTGGTTATTTAAATTGTTCCTTTGTTTGCGATGGGGAGAGGAAGTAGCATTAATAAGGCCTTACAGGGCATGCGACATTAAAGGAACACCGATATAGAACTGGAGTGCATGAGAATGGGTTATGTATGGAATGTAGTGGAAAGGAAACAGTGGAGCATCTGAGGGATTGCAATATTTCCAATATTTTTTTTGAAATGGTACAGGTGATAGAAAAATAGAAAAAGGTATTATTGGGTGTATTGCAAAATATATTAGGAAGACTCAAGAATATTTAACATACAGAGATTTTAAAAGGTTAAGTGTTCACAGCAGTTTTAATAGCCAAATCTGAACAGTAGGTGGTGACAATAAGTTTTGCTAGAAACTTGGTGACCATTAACAGAACAGAAGAAGAAACAGGAGAGAAGAAGGGACGGTAGGTGTGGGACTTGGTATTCGGTGTGCCGCTATAGAGGGGAGTGCTCGGAAGACGCATTTTGTCGGTGTCCTGCGGTGTTAAAGCCAGGTGAGTATAATTCTAAAAGTAAAGTGTTTGGCATTTGGAAATCTTGCATATTGAATAAAGCTGCAAGACATGTGGTTACTTCCCGGTCTCAGGTTGTGTTTTTGTTGGATCAAAGCATTAAAGCGGCAGGTTAAGAGCCCCATACCTTCTGTTTGCTTATTATTACTAAACGCTGTGTCCTTCTCCTCTCATCTGGTTTAAAACGGGGAAAGCCTTTTTATTTGATTTCGCTGGCCAGCAATTACGGTTGGGGAGGCATTTCTTCTTTGTCAAAGTAGGTCAGTCAGTTTGGGGCTTGCCTTCAGTGCACTGTAAAGGCCTGGTCTCGCAGGCGACAACAAGGTGGCCACACACTGGCGACATTTCTCCCACTTAGGACGGTGTTCTATTTTTCAGGCAACACGAGGGCAACATTTTCAATAACAGCCAATTAAATTTGATAGTAGTGTCACATGATAAGGCTCGACCATAACGTCAGACCGTGTATATGATGCATTCTGATTCCTGCATTTCATCCAATTAATTGTATGTAGTCTATAGATATGCATTACAGTGTGTATGTGGATAAGCGAATGTTAATGTCCACAATTACAATACATATTTAAACTATGAATACTATTCTACAATAATAAAATACACGTGTAGCATATTTTTTAAAATAGCTTTTTTTATTAATTTGCTGTGTATGCAGTTATTTAATTAAATAATAATAATTATTAAATTTGGCATGGTTTTGTTTGTAGAAGGTGGGTGTTACTAACTGGTGCGGGTGAGGACAACAGCCACCTAACTGACCTGCTAGTTAGTTAAGAACATAAAGTTTACAAACGAGATGAGGCCAATCTTGCTTGTTTGATTGTTAGTAGCTTATTGATCCCAGAATCTCATCAAGCAGCTTCTTGAAGGATCCCAGGGTGTCAGCTTCAACAACATTACTGGGGAGTCGGTTCCAGACCCTCAAAATTCTTTGTGTAAAAAAGTGCCTTCTATTTTCTGTTCTGAATGCCCCTTTATCTAATCTCTATTTGTGACCCCCGGTCCTTGTTTCTTTTTTCAGGTCAAAAAAGTCCCCTGGGTCGACATTGTCTGTACCGTTTAGAACTTGGAATTCAGATCACTGCGAAGTCTTCTTTGTTCAAGACTGAACAGATTCAATTCTTTTAGCCTGTCTGCATACGACATGCCTTTTAAACCCGGGATAATTCTGGTCGCACTTCTTTGCACTCTTTCTAGAGTAGCAATATCCTTTTTGTAACGAGGTGACCAGAACTGAACACAATATTCTAGATGAGGTCTTGCTAATGTATTGTAAAGTTTTAACATTACTTCCCTTGATTTAAATTCAACACTTTTCACAATATATCCGAGCATCTTGTTGGCCTTTTTTATAGCTTCCCCACATTGTCTAGATCAAGACATTTCTGAGTCAACATAAACTCCTAGGTCTTTTTCATAGATTCCTTCTTCAATTTCAGTATCTCCCATATGATATTTATAATGCACATTATTATTGCCTGCGTGCAGTACCTTACACTTTTCTCTATTAAATGTTATTTGCCATGTGTCTGCCCAGTTCTGAATGCTGTCTAGATCATTTTGAATGACCTTTGCTGCTGGAACAGTGTTTGCCACTCCTCCTATTTATGTGTTGTCTGCAAATTTAACAAGTTTGCTTACTATACCAGAATCTCTCTCTCTCTCTCTCTCTCTCGATTTGTATGTACAAATAATGTGATATCTTTTAACAATTATAAGTCGTCCTGGATAAGGGTGTCTGCTAAGAAATAAATAATAAATACAAATATAACTGGGTTTATATAATGTGTGTCAGTCTGCCAGTCTATTAAATTAACCAATAAATTAATCCTTAATCCTTGGGGACCCCTGTATACTACTGCTGACTTTTCAAATACAGTTGCTCTCCTGTGTGTGTTTATTAACTATTTGGTTTTGTTGAAGAATCCTTGCTGGGGAGATCTGTTTCTATCTATCCACCATCGGTCAATGAGAAATGCAATTGTTGCTAGGCCCTTGTCTAAGGACCCTTCCTGTTGAATACAGTGTATTTTTTAGCTGCCTTTATTTAAATGTTAAACCTTTAGGTAGAGTTCGGGGGGCGAGAGCTAGGGCTTTTCTAATTTCAGCCTGTCAATCATCATTAATCTCTATGTCAATCATCATCGAAATCCTATTTAAAGCTTAGTCACATCTATCTCCCTTTTCAAATGTTTTACTTTTCCCTCCTCCTCCTTTTGTACCATGTGTCTCTGTCATCAGTCCCCGCTGGGGGGCAAGTGATCTCACTGCCCAACCTTGGGTCAGGCTATGTCACTATGTCACCCCCGGCCACACCTATCCTCTCGCAGCTCATGCGCTATTACTTAACTAAAATCAGAGGCTCATTCTTTCTTCATACTATTTGCTCAGGTTTTAGCCTGCTGTGTGCTTAGCGCTCAATGTCCCAACTAACCTTTCTACTTTCTACCTATTTCCAGATTCCCTGAGGGAGCTCTCTGCTCCCATCGCAAGCAGCTCTCCAATAAACAGGGTAACTACTTTTCTGTCCGTTCAATTTTCAGGTTTGCATCCACTACCTATTCCACCCTCCAGGGATTCAGGTTTGCATCCGCTACCTATCCTCAAGGGGTGCTGGGTACAGTCTTGGAGGCCACACCTCTCCTCATATAGCAAGACAACCTCTTTTATATTTTCTGTAGAGGTCTCTCTACCAACTCAAACTACAAACTAACAAACTATTCTTATAGCCTGGGCTCCTACCCGTGAACTGACTTTCTCTTATTAAAACTGTGATAGATTGTATTGTTTATTTGAACTGATTTTTATGTAACTGTGTGATTATTGTAATAAAACATTTTGGACTCTGCCTCTGCCACTCTGTTACTATCTCTGGTCACTTTACCTCTATTCAGCGAACCTGTTGTGTTTCCTGAAAAACGGACAAGGGTTGGAACTGGCCAAATGAAGTCAAAATGTTATAAGTTCAGGAGGCTCCCGAGTGGCACATCCAGTAAAGGTGCTCCATGTGGAGTGCAGGATGTGGCCTATAGTCTGGACGTTGCGAGTTCGAGTCCAGGCTTTTCCTTTGCCGACCGAGGACGGGAGGGAGGGTTAGGTCAGCCAGGGTGTCCTCGGCTCACCCCGCACCAGCGACCCCTGTAGTCTGGCCTGGCGCCCGCGGGCTTGCCTGTAAGCTTCCTGAGAGCTGTGTTGCTGCCACCTGGTCTGAATGCCAACTCCACTTTGTTGCATTCACATTTTCATTCATTTAAGGGCTGCGCAAACTGATCTAATCAATACTATACAGCGCATTCTCAGCCACTGTCCAGACGGGAAGAAAAAAAACAACTAAGAAGCCTAAATACTACTAATACTGTATGAGCGAAATGCTATTGTTGTTTGTGTGTGTGTGTGTGTGTGTGTATATGTCTGGAAGTTCTTGGGAGAGGTATAACTTTATTTTTTTTGCGATCGTGCCTTTCAAAAGCTGTATATTTAGTAAAAGTCAAGAACTGACAACGGTGTATCTTTTCACACATGTAGAGTAATATAAAAGTGAAAATCATCCAATTGACTGCTTTGGCACCTGTGTGTGTATATATACAGTGCCTTGCATAAGTATTCACCCCCCTTGGACTTTTCCACATTTTGTAGTGTTACAACCTGGAATTAAAATGGATTTAATTGGGATTTTTACCATTTGATTTACACAACATACTTAACACTTTGAAGGTGCAAAATATTTTTTATTGTGACACAAAGGTTAATTAAACAAAAAAAAGACATTTGTTGGTTGCATAAGTATTCACCCCCCTGAGTCAATACTTGGTAGAAGCACCTTTGACAGCAATTACAGCTGTGAGTCTTTTTGGGTAAGTCTCTATCAGCTTTGCACATCTGGGTCCTGCAATTTTTGCCCATTCTTCTTGGCAAAATTGCTCAAGCTCTGTCAAGTTGGATGGGGACCGTTGGTGAACAGCAATTTTCAAGTCTTGCCACAGATTCTCAATCGGATTGATGTCTGGGCTTTGACTGGGCCATTCTAAGACATTCAGGTTCTTGTTTTTAAACCACTCCAGTGTAGCTTTTGCTGTGTGTTTAAGGTCATTGTGCTGCTGGAAGGTGAACCTCCGCCCCAGTCCCAGGTCTCTTGCAGACTGAAACAGGTTTTCCTCTAGAATTTCCCTGTATTTGGCTCCATCCATCTTGCCCTCAATCCTGACCAGTTTCCCAGTCCCTGCCAATGAAAAGCATCCCCATAACATGATGCTGCCACCACCATGCTTCACCGTGGGGATGGTGTTCTCAGGGTGATGAGCAGTGTGGCTTTGCGCCACAGATAGCGTTTTGCGCTAAGGCTAAAAAGTTAAATTTTGGTCTCATCAGACCAGAGAACCTTTTTCCACATGTTTGCTGTGTCTCCCACATGCCTTTTGGCAAAATCCAAACAGGATTTGATATGGGTTTTGTTAATGGCTTTCTTCTTGCCACTCTTCCATAAAGCCCAGCTTTGTGGAGCGTCCGGGTTATAGTTGTCCCATGGACGGTTTCTCCCATCTCAGCTGTGGATCTCTCCAGCTCCTTCAGAGTTACCATTGGCCTCTTGGTTGCTTCTCTGACTAATGCCCTCCTTACCTGGTCACTGAGTTTTGGTGGACGGCCTTCTCTAGGCAATGATGACGATGATGATGATGATGATGATGACCTCAGAATAGAATGTTCATTCCAAATGGCTCCAAAGTGCCTAGTTAAGGGAGCAAAATCCTAATTTACTATCCATGATACTTTTACTTGCATTAGTAAAGGAATAGTATATTGCATTGGCTGCATCAAATGTAACAAGCTATATATTGGTAAAACAAAACGACGCTTGGCTGATCGCTTCGTGGAACATCTGAGAAGTATACGAATTAACACCTCTACCTTTCCCGTCGCCAGACATTTTAACAGAAATGACCACACTATAGAAGACATCACAATTTGTGGGATGGTTCAATGCTATGGAACTAATGCTGTCAGCAAACAAAAGGAATGTGAACTTATTTTCAAACTAGGTACTTTGGAGCCATTTGGAATGAACATTCTATTCTGAGGTCATCATCATCATCATCATCATCAACATTCTGGATTTTTTTTTAAAAGACTACTTGTTTGTTTTTTTATCAACTTCTTAAAGCAGTGTGCGCGTTAAGTAAGTGAGCCGCTCAGAGTGAGAACGCTCAGAAAGCACACTGAGCAGATTTAAATGATTTAACGCTCTGCTCCACGAGAGCGCTGAGCGACTTTTAAAAATGGTGAATAATAATTATTAATTAGGTGATGGTAGATGAAATGACCCCGTGTGGTTACTGTCCCCTGCTGTACCTCGCTGAGTTCGGAGCTCTGTTTGGACTGAACCTCATATCTGGCTGTGTTTTATACCGACAATACCGACGTTAATAATGAGAATTATGAATAATATTAATACTACAAGCCTAATAATAATACACTAATAACTATAAAACAGCTCTACATTTAAAAAAAAAATGAAATTAAATGATACAAATTTGAAAACAACAATTTTTACCATCTTATTTAGCCAATTTAATACATAACTTCATAAGTCGAAACCAGTTCATCGTTCTTGACAAACGAATTTGTCAATCCTGCCTGTCATCTCCACTTGTTTCCTGCAGGTGTCCATTCCGTCCGCTCACTCTGATCACTGATGAAAAATGCTCAGGAGAGCTCTGAGCGGCTCAGCGGGAGTGGAACTGAGCGAGTCGTTAAGTTGATTTTTTTACTGAGCCGCTCACTTACTTAACGCACCCACTGTTTTTTTGTATTCGGCCGATGAAGGACTTGTAGTCCGAAACGTCCTGATAATTGATTTGTAATCAATTATTCTACCTTTTTAAGTACCTGAAATATCCTTTTCTCTTTTTTCTTTCATTATATATATATATATATATATATATATATATATATATATATATATATATATATATATATATATATATATATATATATATATATATATACAGCTCTGGAAAAAATTAAGAGACCACTGCAAAATAATCAGTTTCTCTGGTTTTACTATTTATAGGTATGTGTTTGGGTAAAATGAACATTTTTGTTTTATTCTATAAACTACTGACAACATTTCTCCCATATTCCAAATAAAAATATTGTCATTTAGAGCATTTATTTGCAGAAAATGACAACTGGTCAAAATAACAAAAAAGATGCAGTGTTGTCAGACTTCGAATAATGCAAAGAAAATAAGCTCATACTCATTTTTAAACAACACAATACTAATGTTTTAACTTAGGAAGAGTTCAGAAATCAATATTTGGTGGAATAACCCTGATTTTTCAAGCACAGCTTTCATGCGTCTTGGCATGCTCTCCACAAGTCTTTCACATTGATGTTGGGTGACTTTATGCCACTCCTGGCGCAAAAATTCAAGCAGCTCGGCTTTGTTTGATGGCTTGTGACCATCCATCTTCCTCTTGATCACATTCCAGAGGTTTTCAATGGGGTTCAGGTCTGGAGATTGGGCTGGCCATGACAGGGTCTTGATTTATTATTATTATTATTTATTTCTTAGCAGACGCCCTTATCCAGGACGACTTACAACTGTTACAAGATATCACATTATACGTTATTTCACATTATACAGATATCACATTATTTTTACATACAATTACCCATTTATACAGTTGGGTTTTTACTGGAGCAATCTAGGTAAAGTACCTTGCTCAAGGGTACAACAGCAGTGTCCCCCACTGGGGATTGAACCCACAACCCTCCGGTCAAGAGTCCAGAGCCCTAACCACTCTTCCACACTGCTGCCCTGGTGATCTGGTGGTCCTCCATCACACCTTGATTGACCTGGCTGTGTGGCATGGAGCATTGTCCTGCTGGAAAAACCAATCCTCAGAGTTGGGGAATATTGTCAGAGCAGAAGGAAGCAAGTTTTCTTCCAGGACAACCTTGTACTTGGCTTGGCTTGGCTTGAGGGGGGAGGAGAAAATATGTGCTGCAGGACTACATTTCCCAGAATTCCACAGGGTTACCATTTTAAAGTGAAGCACCTGAGGCTGATTAAGGCAGGGGAAACCCTATAGAGTAGGCGGATGGAGAAAGGCCATGTGCAGAGCAGACCTGTGTAAACAAGAACAGGTTCTGCGTGAACATAGGGTGAACCTATTTGTGTGTGAAACAACTGGGTTTTGACTGGTAAACAGCTTAGCTGTCTGGTGTTAGTTAAAAGCTTGCAAAGTACAGTTTAGTACTCCACGTATTTTGTGTTTTGCTAGTTTATTTTCTGTAATTCATAAAAGTGCATGAAAGTGCCTAAAAAGTACTGTTCTGTGTCTTGGTCTGCTTTTAAAAGGGTGCAATGAATTTGAGCCGTCAGGCTTTGTTACTATATATACAGTGTATATATATAGTTGTAGGCAAAAGTTTACATACCCCAATGGGAATTTATCATTTCTAGAAATTTCTCAAAAACAAATAATTGCAGGAAAAATCTTTTGTAGCAAAAGTTTTTGCTTTTGTGGATGAGGAACAAGTTACAAGATTTCTACAATTATTTATTTTAGCAATTATTTTTTGCAAAATTCAAAGAATGCTAATTCAAAAGTATTCATACCCTGACAAGGGAAATGAAATTAATAGCTAGTTGAGGTACCTTTAGCAATAATAACCTATTTTAAACAATTAGGATATTTGTCAATGAGCTTTTGGCATTATTCATTAGTGATTCTTCAACAAAGCATTGTTCCAGTTCATTCAAATTTCGAGGACTTCTCTTGTGCACAGCCTTCAACTCATACCAAAGATTCACAATCGGATTTAGATTGGGACTTTGACTAGACCATTCCAGAACCTTGATTTTATTCTTCTTTAACAATTCTAAAGTAGATTTTGATGTGTGCTTTGGACTTTCTCCAAACGTAACGACTATCAGCATGACCAAATAGCTCGATTTTTGTTTCATCACTCCACAAAACATTTGACCAG